>NC_056702.1:13940210-14202710 GCF_018831695.1 Puntigrus tetrazona | reverse complement strand
TGTTTGTTAGATGATTGCTGGTGTGCACTTTGAGATAAGAAAGTTGTTATTAGTGAGTTCTAGACGGTTTCTAGGTGGTTGCCAGGCAACTCCTAGGGTTTCCAGGTGGTTACTAAGGCAATGTTAGGTAAACAAACAATAAAAGAACTCATTCTTTAGACACTTTGTATTTAACACTATTTGATTGTCAATTGCATTTGATATACTTCAAACAAAACATCTGCAATATGTTTGTAAAAGCCGTTTTTACTACGTTGCCAGCAGCATAAGGAGTCTGACTAATTTGAAATAGTGAATCATTTTGCAAAGCAATTGGTTAATTGAATTCAAAGGTTTAAAAAGGTTGGTTTTCCCATCACTACTTAGAAGTACAGTGTCAAAGTACAACAATATATAGAAATAACATTAGCATTAACATTAGCGTGTTAACTGAGTGTTTAAAATAACTTCCTTCTGTATACCTAACTGTTTTTTTTTATCCCAGAATGAGGCAGAATTATATTGTTTACACTATAGGGCTGTTGAATGCTTGGATCTGATTGGTTAAACTTTCTAAGTTGCGCCCATCTTGCAAAGTGCAATTAATAACATATATAATAATTTCTAAAGCGTGTCGCGGATGATTTTATCTGTAATATAGCGGACGGTGAAAGGTACCAGACATTTCTCACCGGCGAGGTAATGAGAGTATTGTTTTTGAAGCAGATGACCTTACAGTTTCAATATTAGCAGAGACGCTGTTGCTGAACACTGTTGAGGGACAAACAGACTTACAAGCTTAATCGTGCACACTCTCTCTCATAACTGCATGAATAATTGCATTACCAAATACACTTCGTGCCTCTGTTACTAGCTCTAAAACTACATTACAGCAACGGAGAAGTAGGATGATCAGTGTAAGAAAATCAATCCTACACACAAGAAGGGTTTAAAGGATGAATTTCTTGAACAACGTTTTGAAGTTTGGTAACTGCAGTATGAGCAGAATAATGACTTTATGGCCAGTTGAAAATAACCTTAGAATTAAGTTGATTACATAGTGCATAGAATAAGTGAATAGTGCGTGATTTGAGACCCCACTTGAAAGCGGTTTCTGATAGAAATGGCTGCCAGACGATTACTAAAATAGTCCAAGGGGCTGGTTGGGGATTGTTTGAGTGTTCCATATGCTACGGCATTTAAATCTCTATTACATTATGGTCTCTACGTGTGGCTTAGGTCCATCCTTTAATGTCGGATGGAAAACAGAAACGGTGCTTTTTTTGTACAAAATAGAATCATGTGTACAAAAAACAGCAATAATAAGTCTTGCCTTAGCAAACACCACTAATAAAATCTTTATTTTCTAGCGGTTACCTGACAAGAGAGAAATGATTTCTTCTTAGGAAAGTGTTGAGCGTGGTTCGGTGGCAGTTTGTGAGACGTCAGCAGGATGCACAGAATTGATCACGCGTTAAAGCGCCTGTTCAAACGGTGATGCCGCCCTCCGCCGGTCATTACTCTTGTTAAAGGATGCTTTCCAGCTGTTCACGCTCGCTCTCCACTCACTCAAACACACACACACACACACACCGATGAACTCACAATGCGCACACCTGTGCAGGAGCTCAATAGCGTGGATCGATGGGGTTTGATTGAGTGGGGCTGCAGTCCAGGGTTCGAGTCAAGATGACAGATGAGGTAGCCGTAGGCAAATGAAGGTCACACGGGTGAATTGGATGTTTCTGTGTGTGTGTGACCACACACTTGCCTAGAAGGGGGTCAGAATATCAAATATCCCCCTCCATTCCATCCTGTTCCAGACTGACACTTCATCTATCAGTGTGGCAGGAGGGCACACTGCCGCCTGTCTGTGCGTGTCAGAGGGTACGACCACACATAACCTCCTCATCGCGCCAGTCCCGTCCTGGGGGAAACTTTACTCCAATTACGTACCTGATATCTTTCATCCATTATTAAAAGTTGAAAAGTCTAATTTTTTAAAAATGTTAAAATGCTTTCTCCTTCCTTAATATGCAGATCTTGAGATAAGGGGGAGAAGGTTCAACTGCACAGATCTTACCAAGCTCCGCCCCTTAACCCCCATCCAGGTCATGGCACCGGTTTAACTGGTCTGAATTCACACCGCTCCACGAGGGCTTCGAATTAGCATCAGTCCGCATGAGATGAAGGGGGCGGAAATGCTTCTAGCTGTGCAAGTTCCGTTTCATTTGTGGTCGGATCTCTTAATGCGTCAGAATGCAATCGCGAAATACAATGCGTCACACTGTCGCAAAATTATCAAACATTGCGAAAAGTCATTCTAGCCACTTAGTCGGTTACTTCAACCCCCGAAATGAAAATGTTGTCATTAAATCACTTAGCCCCACGTCGTTCCAAACTCATGAAAGCTTCATTCATCTACAGAACACAATTAACTTTTGACTGTCCCATAGATTGCCACATAATGAGAAAGGTCCAGAAAAGTATGAAAGACATCGTCAAAAGAGTCCATCTTCCATCAGGGGTTCGACCATAATGTTATGAAGTGACAAAAATAAAAATAGACCTTTTGTATCTGCTCAGTAGAGTAATTTTGGAGAGTACCCACACGATACAAACCGTGTATATTCTCCTTGTCAGTCACAACACAAGAGCAATTCATGCAGTTTGTGTCCAGTGGATACTCTCCAAAATGGCTCAGGGGACACTAATTGTTGAAAAAGACGTTATATTTTTTATCTCTGTGCACATATTCTCATCGTTTCATAAACCAATGATGGCAGATGGACTATTTTGGAAGAGGTCTATCTGAACCGTGTCAATGTTCATTAGGTGGCAGTCAATAGAAGAGTCAAAAGCATCCCGGTATTCATCCAAATTATCTTAAATTGGTACCTTGAAGACAAATTTAATTTTTACGGGTTTGGAACGACATGGGGGTGATTAATGATAAAATTTAAATTCAGGGGTGGAGTAAGCCTTTAAGTTGAAACAACTTTCATTGGAGGTGTGGAAAAACAAGCCAACACATACATTTGGTCACAGTAGTATTTGCATTCGCCGGACAAATTTGGCAACTTTATCACCATCTTGAGGACTCAGGTTTGCTAATACAACAGTATTGCCTGAATGATCAACTAAAAAACATGTTTGCAAATCCTCGTAAACGCATTTATTTGCATACTTGCATTAATTGCGTTTCTGGCAGCAGAACTCAAACCAAATTTAAACTATTTTCTCCTCTTTTTAGCCAGGGCATTTACCAAATTAGGCAATAAGTACCTCATTAGAAGGGAATTTCCAGTAACCAACACAAAAAAACATAGGCACATCTGCTATGGTAAGTTAAGGTTAGGTGTTAGTCAATGTTATCATTTGTAGACAATGGTTATAAACGTGCACTTGCCGTTTTATTTTTATTATGTTAATATATGTATCCATTTTCTGCATTTTTTTCTTTCTGAACCCTGTTTATAAAGCACAGTTAAATAAAAAGAGCTTTAATGACAGCAGGCATTCCAGCTGGCATGGACAAAACAGCACGATCCATGTCTTCTCAGCATGATTTGAGAACGTTCCAAAGAGCATCTTGTGAGATAAAAAAAAAATAAAAATAAGCAAGTGCATATGTTTCAGCTCAGGTGGTTCAAAGGTCTGTCTAACCGAAAAAGGGTTTAGTACATGCACCGTTTCAGGTTTTGCCCAACCACTGAAATGGTTTAAATTACCATTAGTTTAAATACAACTGGACCTCTGAGCTTCCAGGCAGAAGTCATCCTAGAAGTCATTAGCAGGAAGCCTAATTACTTATAAATGTGCATTTATGTAGAATGCATTATGTATTCTTTGATTCATCTTGTAATGGATGTGCTCCGTAGTTCTCTAATGAGCTTGACCGTTTGAAGCAAGGCTTCAGTGTGCGCTGAGATTGTTCCACTTACCGAGAGCAGTTTCCATGTGATCGGGCGCACCTGCCGTGGAATTCCAGACCAGCTCAACTTCCGAAGCTCCTCTGAGAAAAGAAAAGACGTTCGTTAGACTAAGCGTCAATACTCAAAGTGGCAGCGTTTTCATAATGACTAACCTATTAATGATCGGTCTGATCAAGGCTTTGCAGGACTATGAATAACGTCCAATGTGAATTCTACAAAATTGAAAAAATGCGGGTCACTTTTGACTTCACGTTGACTTAAAAAAATTCAAAAAATGTCTCGAGACACCAGTCCGTTGCCTACGTTGCTCGCTGTGCTCTGTAAACCTTTCCTATGTAAACTGTCCCACTGAACTGAATAGAAATGTATGCAAGAATTCTTATGCAAATGACTCCCGCTGAAAGTTGTTCTGCTCATTTTTCCTCAATGAGGCCCAGCTGTGCACAATCTTAATTCAGTGAGCGCCGACCAGTTATCGTGTTGGAAATAAACAAAGGGTATAAACACAGCTATTTCGTGCTCTTTGCAGGTTTGTAAAATGATACCTTTTTACCGTCCTTTCCTGAACAAATGCAACAAAGAAAGATTCGAAATCGTGCAATTTGTCGTCAAAATTAGAAGGATGTGTGCATGCTAGAAAGTACATCGCGGAAGTATTTGATTTAAATATCCATTGATATGTTTGGATTGGCAAAAATACTATATATGTGCTGACATTAAGGTGTCTCTGATAAACTGTTTTTAACACGTAATGATTTGAAATGCACTAATCGGGGATATTTAATAGCGCGGATAGGACACAAAACAGGGTTCAGCCGATAACATTTGAATTCAAAAGGCACACCACGCTTTCAATACGTACCGCATAAGTGTGTATTTGTGAACCCAAGAGTGCTAACGTGAATAAATCTCACCGAGGCAAATTGGACTTTTAAAATGGACAAAGAGTCCCCGCAGAGCCTTAAAAGAGTGAAAAAGCACTTTAATACCAAATATTTCTCATTTCGTATCTGTATTGCATATTTCAAGGGTTGATGGCGGCGATCATAAATGTGTTGAATGTGGATTAGTCATTTCTCAGGGCCTTGACAACAGGCTGCAGTGTAATGTGCATACATTTTATTTGACATCAAAGATAAATCTAAATTTTAAATCGGAGGTTGGTTTAAAAATTCATACAATGGATGAAATGTGCCATGAATACAAGAGCCTTCTGGGGAAAACATTTCTGTTTTTTTTTTTTTAAACTAACCTTTCTGACATCGGAGCTTGATGTTTCTCGTGCGATCTTTGTCAGGGCAAAAGACTGAAGCAAATAAATAATGAATAGTGTTGTTATGACTGCCATGCAAATACGAGGGACTGTAAAAACACAAGCGTGGTCTACTTATTCGCGCATCATTCATTGTTATTGATGGCAATATATTCGCAGATATGCCTCAAAGGTTTATACTATTACTCATATTTCCACTGAATGACCCGAATTATTATTTTTTTAATTACAATCAGAGCCACCCGGACTTTTAATAGTTTTTTAACCAGCAAAAGCAGATGCATTATGCATTCATAAACTACGATTCTAATACATTATGATTATATCTTACATATACAGTATGTAGTATTGTTTATTTTTATTTACATTTTACATTAGATACATACAATAGTAATAACAGCAAACTATGCGTAATTGCAAGCAAAACCATACCTATTGTAAAATTGATGTTTTTAAATAATTTAAAAAAAACATATTTTCTCACGATTAATTCATTTATTCATAACAGAACATTTCTATTCACAAAATGACCTCACTTCAAATTGTATGCCTGCTACAGGTCTCAACATCGTTGGGATGGTGACATTTTTACCATGGTCTCCTCTTCTTTTTAAAACATTTCGGAGAGGTCTGGGCCTATTCTTTTCCCATTCTTGCCTGATACAGGTTTCCAGCTGCTGAAAGTTTGTGGTCATCTTTGATGTATTTTCTCATGTAATGATGCACCAAATGTGGTTTTGCATTGTCCTGCTTCAATACACGAGGAAATGGATGTTGTCTGGGGGGGGCATGTGCTTCTCTAAAACCTTTATATCCACTTTTTTCCTCAACTCAGAAGCAAGCCCATGGGTGAGGCGGTAACGGTAAAACTGTTTGCCCTACAAACCAGCGTGCTCACAATTAAGATAATACATTAAAATAGGAGATTTCTCCAGTTTTGATGATATTTTGATGATGTTATTCAATGATGCAATGCAGATGATGATATTGGCAAGGCCTTTGCAATTTGACATCGAGGAATGTTGCTTTTTTTAAGCATTCCATAATCTTGTAACATACTTTTTTACTGATCGGAGAGCCTCTTTAGTTCTCTCTAACGTCCCTTTTTATAGCTAATCATGTTACATTAACTTATTTGATAGATGTTCTCCTAGCTGATCTTTTCAAAATGTCTTACTTAGTTGCCCCCGTGCCAACATTTTAGAGACCTGTAAGCAGACATCAAATTTAAAATGAGCTCATTTAACGGACAAGAGTAAAAAAATAAAAATAAAAAAAAAATAAATAAAAAAAAAAAAAAAAAAAAATCACCCCAATTTCTGGAATTCAGAATGAATTCATGAAAAACTAAATTATGACACTGGTTAAAAAAAAAAAGATCAGAAGGACCGCTTGTTTAAGTCTAAATGTACCAGCTATACGTTCCTTTTCACAGTAAACCGTAGGGCAGCCTAAACATTATTCAAAACGTCTATTTTTCCTTTTCCACAGAAGGAGACTTACTCGCTTGGAAAACCACGAAGGTGAGTAAATGACGACGGAATAATAATTTTTGGGTCAATTATCCCCGAATCTCATTTTGAGGGTCGCTCATGCAGTAGTCTAGATCTTCATAAAGTCTTCATTAAGCTATACATCACTATAAAAGCCGCCATTTCCGTTCTAATGAATGCATTTCTGCAGATCTTCACGGCGCCTGTGCAATACCTGTGTGGCTAAAGTGTAAGTACAGAGGGCATGAGTGTGTGTTCTCTCCAGGCAGGTACGCTGGTGTAGTATATGAGGACGGTAGGCTGTCCTGACACATTGAAGGCTAGCTTTAATGCGCGTGCTGCTTTACGCAGGAACTTTATAGGGAAAGCGCTCAATTCATTAAACACAGAGCCACTCAAGGGTGTCTCCTCGGCTCGCACCTTTGAACCCTCATTTGCGCTGTCAGCCGCAGAAATTAGTCGATGAATCTTGTGCCCTGGCACTTAATTAAACTATCTGTTATATTTCCTCCACGTGGCATTAATCTCACAATGGGGAAGAGGAAGAGAGAGGAATTAGACGTTCACTATTTCATCAGCTCATTGTTGCCGTCTTTGTCCCTCTGGAGACGGTGACCTCAAAAGAGGTTGCGACCGTCCGGACAGTTTGCTGCCAGCTAAGCTCTCACATAACCTGCATAAAACACGTCCAGGCAATACATAACCCTTCGATTATTATTTTCCGTATTCGTATAAACCCGAAACGATAAAACGAAACTATCGTACTGTATTGCATACAGCGTTTCCGTGGCATTTTTTTGCAATTCTTTACATAAAATGGGTCTAAACAGAAGGTTTATTACCTCTAATGCAGTAAAAAACAAATGATGGGCTGTTTATTTCTGTTGCCAACGCCGAAAAAACGGATTTTTCTTTGTTAACAAGTCAACAGAAAACAAGGAAGCCGAGGAAACAATAGAGATACGTTCTCAGAACGCTAAATAATCCGTTTGCGTCATTCAGATTTCTTGACAGACGAGTTTCTTTGTGTTATTGCAATTTAAGTTTCCTAACCCTAACACTCAACTCAAGTAGTTCACAAGTATCATCACATTCAACATCAATAAGCGTCTTTCATCTCCAAGAAAATCCACAAATCTATTATCTTTTTGACGCATGGCTGGCCGTGATTTATCCAACCGCCCTAACGCAAAATATAAATAAGAAAATAATGTTCACCGTTAATAACGATAATGATGAGAACCACGGAAAGACACTTTGTAATGTTAATGATGAACGAGGCTGACAGCTAGCAAAAATATAACGTAAAAAGTATTACTACCGTAGTCGACATGACTCTATTATCTATATTTCAAACCATCTCCTTTGACGTTCCGTGCAAGAGAAAAAAAAAATGACTGAGTCAAATTATGACAGGACGTGTATAAATATTTCTCTTTTTCGCTCAGTTCTGCAGTACGAGGGGAATGAATATTACATTACAACGCAGCCCATTATGCGTTCTTTATAAACTACATCAAGTCTCCAGAACGCGCTATAGATTAGAATGCCTTTCAAACCGTGTATACCTTTGTGTCGGCTCTATTGTGTGCTTCAAACGCCGCAGACGGCCCGAATTAAACACAGGAACTCTGAATGGACGAACACGGGCAGTGCGTGCTCCGTAATCTCTCAAAGAAGCACTACAAATACTAAAAACCCGAACGCGTGCTCTCACTTCATACGGGACTTCAATGGTTCATCTGAGAGTTTATTTAAGAGACGGCGTAGGCAATAGCAAGAGAAAGAGGAGAGATGAATTAAATCGACGCACTCCGTTTGCCGGGGGGAAATGAAGGCTGTCGCTCAAACGCAGTGTAACGCTCATCGTCAGAAGTGAAGAAAAGAAAAAAAAAAACATTTTGCGGTGATATTTAAACACTCCAGTGATGTGAGACAACAAGTGCAAATGGAATACATTCAACTAATATACAGACGTTACAATAAGGTGTCGTTTGTTAACAGTTAACTAACATTTATTACGGCATTCATCTTTGTGAATGATAATAATGCATTAACACATGCTGAAATTGACGTTATTAACTATTAATTGATGCTCTAGAAGTATAGTTCATACATTATTGAAGTTGGACGAAATTTTAATAGCGTGGCGCCATTTACGTTAAATTAGCTGGCAGCTTTTAGGCATGGATTTAGGTTTGATGTAGGTAAATTGTACTTTTTGTCAAGTCCAATTAAAGAAAACGCAAGGAAAAAATTAACAGAACTATAACTAATAAATATACGTACGCACACACCGCCGACTCCCAAGAGAACGGTACGCTCGTAAGCATGAAATGTCTTTATTTTGAGCTGTAAAAGTTTAGTTTGGCAATAAAACTCGTAAGGCAGATTCTTGAATGGCAGCAGTAAGTCATATAAAGGACACCGCAGCACGTAGCGGAACCATAAAGTAATGTAGCTCTTGTAAAGATATACTTCACTGTATTAACACGGGCGGCTGAGGATGATGATATGTAGTTCAGGTGTCTGGGGAGCATACAGTAGACACTTCCTCTGGGGTCTTAGAATAACTGCACCATTGTATTTCATTGATTGCATTATAAATTTTCTTTCTCTTTCATATGAATTGCGTCATAAGCCGGGTACACCCAATGCCAGGTGACACATTTCTGGACAGAAATAAAGTTAGCAAAAAAAAAAAAAAAAAAACTTTGCTTGGGTGCAGATTTCAGGCAAGTGTGTGTGATTCAGAAGTTCATAAATATAGCAAAAGTTGGGTATAAGGTTATGAGTCTAACAAAGTGGTTCTCAGCTGGTGTCCTAAAATAGGCAGGATGGCTAATAAAAATAACACTAACTTAAAATACGGTCAAATTATAAGCGTGTAATTATATTATAATTGGGACGCTAAAATGCAAAAACACTTGAGTTGCCATCTAAAACTCATACAGGTATAAGCTCATATTAGTCTTGTACTTATTAAGTATTGGGCAACAATTAGATATTGAAACAACTAGTTAGAAATACTACTTTTCCACCATTCCCAAATAAACTATTCAATAGAAAAAAATCTAGTCAAAAAGGTAGTCAAAACATGCACAGTTACAAAAATGTCAGTATATATTTCTCCAAAAGGGAGAATTTTTTTTTTAAGATTACTGACATTCTGAAAATTTACCTAAAAAAAGGGTTCACATAGCAATTTCCGGTAAGCAGAAAACAGTCATTTAGATTATAAGCTGGTGATTTGAGTTCAAATCAGTTCAAAGTGCACTGGTAAAAAGCGGCAAAAGATGTCTTCGAATCGTTACATTTAAATTCGTATAATCGTTAATAAAATGAAATGTTAAAAAATTTAAACTGCCATCATTTATTTAAGAACTGCTGCTGTAGTCAGATATGATATAGGAGACCAGTAGTACAGGAACTTTAATTTAATAACATAACTGTCAGGAAATGACAGGAAACTGAACTTACTTTAAAAATGCGATTCAAATTCAGTGTGGGAGACCGAATGCTAACTTTAAGCTAACAACTGGTGCTTCGTTCACCTGGGACTTGGTTTACCACAGTTAATTGTGTCTCGAGTGCTGCCTGGGAAGATCTGATTGCTCACCAAGGTTATCTGAACAACTGTCTGGAGTACTTCATGACTCCAGAGCAGATCCAAATGACCTTGTTCAGCTGTAGACTGCTTAAACAGAGACCTTGATTGTGAGCAATATTGTATATTTCTTTCTATGATGAACTGATACTATCACAGACCCACAAAAAAAAAAAAGCATTAAACACAAGGTGCTAATATTGACTTTGAAATGCAGTCAGAAGAAAGTACTATCCACAAACAAATTACAGCACAAGACCAAGATACAAAAATAAGTCAATCAGTAATCTTAGGGTTTCTTTTACCAAACTTTTTTTTTTTTTTTTTTTAAACAGGATTTCTTATTGACCGTGTCTTTCATAGTAACGCCAGCACACATGTGTATAACTAAGTGCAGACGTACTGTGCAATTGTCTTGTTAAAACAACTTATTTAGCTTTAATAATAATAACAACAACACCAATTAAAGCTTCAAGCGCCAATAAAAAGGCCATTGCACCAATGCTCACCGCCTCTCAGTGGCTTCGGAAAGGCAGAGAACAGTGAGCAATTAAACTTAAAATTGAAAATACATAACGAATACATCAAAGTAATTTATATGTGCCAAATGTCCTGCTGCCGGCAGGTGGCGCTATCTCTATAGCTTTTGGCCTTTAGAAGTCGCCAGGACTCTTATCAAACATGTAAAGTTTGGTGCAGATTGGACATTACATGCTTTAGTTAGTGCAAAACAAGTCATTTCCTGTTGCCAGCAGGAAAGTGGTGTTATGATTATAAAGGAATATCGGCCTTCAGATGTGTTCAGGCCTGGAGTCTTATCAAACGTGTGAAGTTTGGGGCGGATCTGACACTGTACGGCTGAGAGACAACAACTCCTCTTCCGATGGCGAGACATCGAATTTTGTGACGCCGCTACGGACACACGTTTAATTAAAAACTCAAGATCTTTACAATTTACCAACTCAATGGCCTTTAGATTAGACTGACCAAATAAAATGTTGACACCGTTAAATCTATAGTAGTTTGATTTAGAGCAAAACTCCACTTCCTGTTGCCAGTTGGTGGCGCTATGACTATAACTGAATACGGACATGTAGGTCTCTTCACGTCAGGAGTGTCATCAAACATGTAAAGTTTGGTGGAAGATCGGTCATTGTGTGGCTGAGTTATAGCAAAAACTTCGAAACATTGAATTTTGCCACCTCGGACGGCGCTTCAACGAAAACGTAAACTCTCGCGATTTAACATTGCAAAGGCCTTAAGTAAAAATAACCTGTTATTTAACCTGTTGGGTTTCATATTTTGCTCAAAGAGGTATTGGTGTGTGGAATGTGTGTAGGTGGCGCTGTCAAACCATTTTGCCACACCTACTACTGTAAGCCACTTTTGGGGTGTGTGACTTTTTGAGTATGTTTGGGCCCTCAAAAATGCGATTCATTCCATAGAAGAATCGACAGAATAGTAACATTTAAAACCAAATACAGATGTGCAAAATAATGAGTCTTTTTGGATTATTTTAGATTCATGAAGTAAAAGTAAATAGCTAAAAATCACACACAAACATCCATTCTGTTAGAAATAAATAAAAAAAAAAACATTAACATTAGCCGAATGCTGAATAATGTAAAAACAACAAAACGAAAATCTATCAAAACACTGATACGTAATACATTATTTATCGGTTTACTTCAGTATTAGTTTTAGTCACTGACATAGCAGAGAGGTTTTAATCATTTACCAAAACACAAATCGAATGACTGGAAAATTAGAGGAAAGCTGCATAACGTAAACCTCAAGAATGTGTGCTGTTAAAATTTAATGATCTGTTTAAATGACAAAAAAAAAAACACTTTAAAAGTAGCGCTGATTTATTAATATGCAACTCTTGTACATTAATATATTCCAGATAGCACATGCCTGTGCGAAGAACAAAATTTTACGGTTTTTGTCATTTTCTTTTTTTTTAAGCTTAAACTTGATAGGCATGAGCACTGTGAACAAAAGAAAAGAGGAAAAACTCCTCACGGAATTCATATTTGTTTAATACTTGATATAAACCATTTTTATTTGATTATTTTTTTAAGATTTATTCCCAGCTTATGAAAAACTGTCTCTACGAACGCTTTCAATAGCTCAATGTCAGATTCTCGATATAATATTCTTGAATTCCATAAAGAATTTCTCTGTCACAGTTGGCACTGAACTAAGTGAATTTGAATCAGATTGCATTTTTTAGTATTGAGGTTGAGCATTAAGAGGAGAATCGTCTGTGTTAGGAGCACGAGAGCGCCACAGCTCCCCCATCTGAGACACAAGGAGAGAAAAGGTAGTCAGCCAGCAGTGAAAAGGGTGCGATAGAGGTGATGCGTCGCCATGGCAACAGTAGACAGCATCAAGGAGTAATTGCTTCCTGTGATTGTAGCAGTCTTTCTCTCGCTCGGAGAGGTAAAAGCTGACCATCTGAAGGCATCCCTCTTAAAAACACATCCGTCAGGTACTCATTAATACAGCAACCAAGAGACGACACCAAACGCTTCAGAAACAAGAGCTTGTAAAGAAAGAAAATGACTTTTGCTCATTATTGCGTGTCAGATATGACAAATTGAATGTCTATGTACCGTTTCATCTATTTTCAAAGACGCTTTGGTACAATGCTTCAATATACACGACCCATTAAAAATCTGGATATGTTAGACTAAAACGTTCTTGTTATCTTAAAAATATTGAGAACCAAAGGCTTACGCTTCAATTCCTAAAATTCATTTTGTAGTCAGAAGTAAACAGTGCCTGCCTATTAAAAAAAAAAAAAAAAAAAAAAATTATTACACAAACGTTTCATGTCTACAGTTGTAATACCTTCCTTGCATATATATGCATATACTTCCTTCTTTGCACATTTACACATAACCTTTCATCCATTTGTATATTTGTACATACTTTGTTGCATACACATACTTTTTTTTTAATAAACGTAAACACAACGTGGTTTACTTTCTTGGGGGGATGTGTGCATGGATGCAATCGCCGCAATCAGCGCTGTTTACACAGAGTAAAATGTGCTTATGAATGGTGATATTTTCCAAAATTGCTAAATAATTGTTAAATAAAGTCATTATTTTTGCACACAAAAATAATCCCAGAGCTTTGCAAAATTGCAGTTGAGCCACTGAACTCACATGGACCTAAAGTCCATGTCCATATTACAGTTGTGTTGCCATCTATTTGAGGGTCAGAGAGCTCTCAGATTTGATCAAAAATATCATAATTAGTGTTCCGAAGATGAATGAAGCAGAACGCGATGCTGTATGCATCGTTTCCATGTCAATTGGAGTTTTTGTCCTAACTAGCCGCAGCTAGAAAAACAACGCACAAAATTCCCTTATATCCACAACGAAAGCTACAACGGATCGTTTAGGACAGATCTTTAAAACGAACAAACAAGCATATTCTATAACAAAGATGTAATCGGCGATTCGTTTACTGATGTTACCGGTTTGCGATATTCAATATTCATGAATTTCATTAAAAAAACGTATCCATTTCGTTGCGAAAGTGGTGTTCTTCCAGAGAAAGCCTGCTCCCGCACGCTTCCGTTGATTCTGTTGCCTCTGGTATTGACACCCTAATTTCTTGTCACTGGTACCTTGTCACGTGTAATTAGGACACGATGTTACTGGTTTGGAATAACATGGGGGTCGTTAACGAAGAATTTTCTTTTTGGGGTGAGCTATACTTTAAAGCAGCCACATTTCTCAGCCGGAAACACAAGAGTTCTTCTTCGTGAGCATTTAAGCGTACTTCTATCTTATATGCTTACATGCATGCGCAGTCCTTTCATCCTTAATTACGTAAATACGTACTTCTCTTCTTGCTTCTTTTCTATCGTGTGCGATATTTTGCCCCATAAATAACTGTGATGAGCAATATTATTGTCATTTTAAGACCATTTTATGCCACTGAATGTATAATTATAATATAACAGCATAATAATGCAAGAACGCCTACACACTTTCAGCAACAAAGATTTAATTCTTACAAATATTTAGATCATGGAAATTATCAAATAGTTTCAAAAGAATCAAAATATTAAAATCCTTAAAAAAACGTGAATAAACAGGAAATACAGAAATGCACAAAAAACGTTATGGAGATTTTTCCATCTACAGATTTTTCCCTTTTTTTTTTTTATCTGAAAAGTAAGGGTGTACGCTATTACTGAAAAACACAATCCCTATTTAGCAGTCAGATCTCTGTATAGAAACAGCCGATGATAAGTCAACTACCCACAAACGTAAATGTTCTTGTATGTACCTCCTGATAAAGATGCCCGCATATAGCAAATAGTATTATGTTCATGGTTGATGGTGATGGTATAACCATTGTCATTTCCAAAAAGACATTTCAGCAGTTTATCTTCAATAAAATTAACCAACAAGAAAGCTTGGAGTTGTAAATTCTACTACAGCTCTATATGGTAAAGAGCTTATTTAAAAACGTTCCACCTAAACTTCCCATTTGAAATGGGAAATACATCAAAAAAATGGCGCTCAGGGCAATTTCATGGGTTGACTCTTTACCAATAGAGGGCAGGCATTAGTGCCGTGGATGGATGGGAATTCATTATCATGTTTCAGATCCCAGCTTAATTATAGATTTCACTCATATTTCATTGTGCTGCCACATGTCTGACTCATAATTTCAGATGTCTAATAACGGCAACAGCAGCCAAACTGATTCAGGGACGCCCTCAGAGCCAATCAAATGAAACCAGAACTGACACTCCAACATCCAGAGACCTGTCAACGTCTACACCGTCCTGGCTTCATGGATCCTCCCTGCTCAAACCCCAGAAATATTTCTGAGCAATTACATGAGAGCAAAGACTGTAGCGATTGCGTAGTGTTCAAACTAAGCTTATTTACCTTCTTAACACATGTTACCGGTAATGAATAATTTACCCCAAATCCTGGGTATCCACTATCCCGCAGAATTTAGTTCCAGCCCTAATTAATCACACCTGAAGCAGCTAATCAAGCTCTTCACTTGAAACATAATAGGCCAGATAAGCTGAAACAGGTTGGAAATAACCTTTGCAGGAGCAGGGCTGAAGATTTAAGGAGTACATTTTGGATTTGTGATGCATTTCCCAAGCATTTTTATAGCCAAGCACATGAAGAGTAGGGCTGGGTATTGGTTCACAAGTTCCGATTAGATTTTCAAGCTCTCAATTTGATTCGATTTCGATTCGAAATTCGATTTGACTATATGATTGTATACAGATTTAATACAATTCTTAAGATTAGAAATGGTTCATAATAAAAGGAATTTAAGAGCCACAAACCACTTGCGTAGAATAAAACAGAACCCAACTCTATATTTCAAATGCATACAATGAATAGACAGAATTTTAATACAAAAAAAAAAAAACTGATGCTAAATGAAGACCCTGGAAACAAGGTAACCCAGTCTTTCTCATATAGTAAGAAAAAGCAGTTTTTAACTGCTGTAATGTCGTAGTCACTTTTGGTCATCATGTGGGGCGACCACCCCAAAACTGTGAATTATAAGTTTTTCTCAAAAATCTATATTTTGATGATAAATTTGATAGTGGCATATCACTAGAAGAAGCTAGTTTGGTTTCTGAGGCTAACTGTTAGCCTCTTATACTTGAATGAACTTGAAAACATCATATGGGGCGTACAAGTATCATGTGGATGCGCACCACTGCTGAGTGTTTTTAAATTATAGATATATGTCCTGTATTTGTAGTTTTCATATTCTATACATCAATTATATACATTGAGTTAATTGTTTACATAATTATTTGTATATTTTATCTTTTTTTTTTCTAAATTCAGCCATTTTCCATTCCTTTTATAGGGATAAGCATTTATTTTGTTGTAGTACAATCCTACAGGAAAATGTAAAAAACTATACAGAATGACATTCCATTTATGTGACTATATTAGTCATTTTAAACAAGTTTTAACCTATTTTACCTATTTCCTAGATGGCACGATTAACAAGCAAAGAGAAGACTGCTCGTTATAGACAGAAAGTCAACTCCGAATTCTGCAGCAAGAGCAGAGTATCTTGCAAGGAAAAGAGAGAGGTAAAGAAAAAGAGCTAGATTCACTAGAGCTACAGAAAGTAGGAGACCAGGGTAGATCAAATAAACAGTTTAGACTGTATGCTACAATGAGCGGTAATACGCTATTACTGAAAAAAGAGGGAGAAGGCAATGTTGGACCTGACACCTCAATCCCTATTTAGCAGTCAGATCTCTGTATAGAAACAGCCGATGATAAGTCAACTACCCACAAACGTAAATGTTCTTGTATGTACCTCCTGATAAAGATGCCCGCATATAGCAAATAGTATTATGTTCATGGTTGATGGTGATGGTATAACCATTGTCATTTCCAAAAAGACATTTCAGCAGTTTATCTTCAATAAAATTAACCAACAAGAAAGCTTGGAGTTGTAATTCTACTACAGCTCTATATGGTAAAGAGCTTATTTAAAAACGTTCCACCTAAACTTCCCATTTGAAATGGGAAATACATCAACACAGGAAAAAAAAAAAAAAAAAAGCATTGGCGCTCAGGGCAATTTCATGGGTTGACTCTTTACCAATAGAGGGCAGGCATTAGTGCACGTGGATGGATGGGAATTCATTATCATGTTTCAGATCCCAGCTTAATTATAGATTTCACTCATATTTCATTGTGCTGCCACATGTCTGACTCATAATTTCAGATGTCTAATAACGCAACAGCAGCCAAACTGATTCAGGGACGCCTCTCAGAGCCAATCAAATGAAACCAGAACTGACACTCCAACATCCAGAGACCTGTCAACGCGTCCTTTTCACACCGTCCTGGCTTCATGGATCCTCCTGCTCAAACCCCAGAAATATTTCTGAGCAATTACATGAGAGCAAAGACTGTAGCGATTGCGTAGTGTTCAAACTAAGCTTATTTACCTTCTTAACACATGTTACCGTAATGAATAATTTACCCCAAAATCCTGGGTATCCACTATCCCGCAGAATTTAGTTCCAGCCCTAATTAATCACACCTGAAGCAGCTAATCAAGCTCTTCACTTGAAACATAATAGGCCAGATAAGCTGAAACAGGTTGGAAATAACCTTTGCAGGAGCAGGGCTGAAGATTTAAGGAGTACATTTTGGATTTGTGATGCATTTCCCAAGCATTTTTATAGCCAAGCACATGAAGAGTAGGGCTGGGTATTGGTTCACAAGTTCGATTAGATTTTCAAGCTCTCAATTTGATTCGATTTCCAAAAAGATTCAAATTCGATTTGACTATATGATTGTATACAGATTTAATACAATTCTTAAGATTAGAAATGGTTCATAATAAAAGGAATTTAAGAGTTTTTTAACACAAACCACTTGCGTGAGAATAAAACAGAACCCAACTCTATATTTCAAATGCATACAATGAATAGACAGAATTTTAATACAAAAAAAAAAAAACTGATGCTAAAAATTGGACATGTCCGAACAGTTGCATGCTTTGATCAAACAGGATCAGGTTATTTCATGTTTAAAGATAAAACAAACATAAAATCTCACGGCAGTAGCTGTGATAGGTAGGCTGCAAGCCTATGAACGGCGTAGGAAAACTAATACTGGCTTTTGAAACTATAGAATTTTTTGAAACTAAAAATTCTGACATCATTTATGCATGTATGGCCTATAGCTTTGTTCTTGTCCACAGTGTCTTTGTCATTGTGCTTGCGGATTCTAAAACGCTTCCATACCCGACTTTTTATGTGAAGGTGGTGCTGACGTCAGGAACGCACTGAAATCGGCCATTTTAAGCAATTAATGAACGGCGGACTCTTCGTCGTAACATTGCGCAAGACAAATAAGGGGGTGACACCTAGTGGATTAGACTAGTAATAAGATTAACATAAACAATATGTTCAATGTTAGTGGAAAAAATAATAAATCGATTGAATCGATAACGAATCAACCACGTAATACAAAAAAAGCAAAAAACGATGTATCGAAATGTTTTCTTTTTTACCCAGCCCTAATGAAGGACGACTATGTGATGGACCGCTCTTGGAGTGTAGAATTACTAAGTAAAAGAACCATAAAACAGCATCTTACCCAGATCAGTATTAGGTCCGGCCAGAACCTGCTTGAACTTGTCGAGTCTTGACGCCTCCCTCTCGGTCAAGGCAGGAGTCCCGGATGTGTTCTGATCTGCCATGCGGGCCACCAATGGAATCACAGGCCTGTGCGGGAGTGACTGCTGTCTGTGCAGTACTGCCTGCTCAACTCCCGCTTCTGACACGCCAACAGAAGAGAAAACAACAGCTTTAACGATCATATACAAACCGCTGACTGCCGAGCCACATCCCTCAGCCCATTAAATGCGATTATGGAGGCAATTCGTGACACTTAGGATATTAGGATATCAGTTTGCCCACAGGTCAGAAGAGGCGGCTACCCCAAGATGTTCTCGGCTAGTGGTAATGAAACACTTTTCTGTCAAACTAAATCCATTATGAAGCTCGGACAAATGCACCTCATTCAGAGCGCCATAATCATTAGAGGTAATCTTAGGGCACCACCAGATTCAATTCATTTCGGTTTAGATTTCATTTTAATTCACGGTGTCATGATGAGATTAAATGAGATTCTCAATGCAGAGTATGGAAGCGTACGGGTGGCAAAATTCTATTTGAAATGTAATGTGCAAAATGGCTATTCACTTCTTTTCATTCACAGTTTCCTATACAAGATGTCTTCAACTGTTGTGTAAAATGCCTGTAAAGGGGCATTGTGTGCACATACATGTAAAATAAAGAAAGTTTAATTAAAATACGGTTACATCCTTCGGTATAAATGCTCTCACAAAGAATCACAATGCACCTGTGAATTGATTTTGCCGCAATGTTTAATAACCGTGCTGTCAAAACCCTAAACGTCACCGTAAAAATGTGATTGCGTGCTTGTTAGAGGCATTAAATGCGTCTCTGGGTGACTTTGAGGGATCATTTTCGCACTAAGCATCACAACATCTTCAACATTTAATGGCGTTCATGTAATCCCTGCAGAAATTAGACAGCGCATGATGGCTGTTGACAGTGTCGACACAAGGTGCTATTAGAGCAGAGGCGGAACACATCGACAGGAAGTCCATTATCACAGCCATCCATTGCCACTGAGGCTGGCAAAACAAAAAGCTGACAGAACTGTCTGCCAGGGCAGGTACATTGATGGAAGGAGACAATCCTCATATAATCAAATACTGATTTGTTGTTTGCGCAGAGGTTAAAAAGCATCTTGAAATATGCGAACTGCGGTATACTAACTCCGAACATCCCAATGCTGTCACAAAGCTCTTCTGTGCGTTCATGTTCTTGCCTATGTTTCACCTCAATAAACGGAGTTTGCATTTGAATTTTTTTTGGAGTTAATGAGCCATTTCAAACCACCCCGAACCATAAACAAACTTCAGCATTGTTAGATTTTTGTTTAAAATGACATGTCAATATCACTTTAATATCACTTAAAATGTAGATGATTTCCTACGCTTCAAATTTCTCAGAGCAAAAGGGAGTTTGAGTTACAGCTCTATGGAAAAATGCATCCCAAGTTAACATATTACAGCTCATTGCCGAACGAAACAATTGACTGACATTTCACTTGACTCCAATTTGCCTCGGCCATACAGGTTTACGATGTTACAGCCTCCAAGTTACTCACCACAAGTTCAAATGAAGCTATTTTAATGAAGGTCGTGCTAATTAGCTAGGAAGAGGACAAGGAGAAAAGGAAAGGCTAGAGTTTATAAGGTCACGGGTCTGTTCTGAAATCTAAACTCTCATTTAAGACTTATAATTCAGTTAGTTTCCCAGCAAGGTCTTGTATCTAGATGCTAACAAATGCAGACACACAAACTTGGCAATATAATAAAAACTTGCGCAGCCATTTATCACATTGTATAATAGTGAACTTGTGCAAAAAAATTTTAAAATAACACTTAAATATTTTGTGACAATATCATGGTTAGTAAAATGATATGTTTGTTTTGCGTAGTATTCCTGCCTGGTGTCTGTGATTTTGCCAGTACGACTCTATTATAATTTGTAGAAAAGTATGACAAGTTTTCTTGGTTGCAGTATTAGTTCTGCAACCAAAAATAAAAATAAAATAAATTAAAAAATTGCACATTACAGTTTAAGCTTCACAAGCAAGACCTTGAGGTGGGAAAAAAAAAGTTTTGCTATTTAAATTATATTTTGTCGTTCATTTGAAAATGTCCTTTGGCGTCCTACGAAATGTAATTCATCTAAATATAAATGTTTAATGAGTCCACACATCTTATGATGATGTCTTATCAAATATTTTTTTGTTTCT
This sequence comes from Puntigrus tetrazona, assembly GCF_018831695.1. Classification (NCBI taxonomy): domain Eukaryota; kingdom Metazoa; phylum Chordata; class Actinopteri; order Cypriniformes; family Cyprinidae; genus Puntigrus; species Puntigrus tetrazona. The sequence goes on along the minus strand of NC_056702.1, from coordinate 14,182,020 downwards.
GGGTGTTGCTGGAGTCGTTTCATTAAACACTAACTACCGATGAAGACTGCAGACGGACATTTTGCTGTAAAAACCACATCATAAGATACATTTTTTTAATTCTATTTATTTATTTCTTTTTAGTTTTTGCTTATTGCTTTAGTACTACTTTCCAACTCTTCTTTTCCCAATATTTATACTTTATTTTGTACAATATATATATATATATATATATATATATATATATATATATATATATATATATATATATATATATATATATATATATATATATATATATATATTTATTTATTTATTTATTTATTTATTTATTTTTTTTTTTTATTGGTTTGTAAAAACAACACTTATCATTAAATATTAATTTCAGATTTGTTAACACTAAACAAACATTCAAACAATGAACCAGACAAAAAAAAAAACGTTTGACTGACCTTTAGGTGAGCCGACGGGAGCTTCACTGTGTGACTTCACCAGTCTATTGTCGCTGAGCGGAAGAGCCTCTAAACTGAAAGACAGATCTGCTGTCGTCTCTGCCCCTTCCTCTCTCTCGTCTTCTTCGTCTGGCTCTTCCTCCTCTTCCTCGTGCGCTTCCTGTCCGTCTTTTTCGTCAGGCTCGGTCATCTTGTCCATCTGCTGCTGTCTTCTCTCCTGCAGCTTGCTGTGGTTTTCGATCACCTTATTAGCCGTCTCCATGACGACCTCGATGTTGAGATTTTGGGCCGCCATGGCGAGAAGTTCGTCGTCGTCGTCTCCCACATCCCAGGCGTCGCTGGTGATGCTCTCGAACTCTTGAAAAGTGGTGGCTTTCTTTGGTTTTCCTGGCGTAGTTGCAGTCGGAGGCTTGTTTCCTGCTTTCATCAGACTGCGACAGATGTTTATAGATAAATGAAGCTCAACAGCATTGCACAGATAACATTATAATATCCATACAAGTGGTCAAATCGTAAAGAACTCTTACGGTTACCGATTCGCTGTTTAAGTGACTTTTTCTTAAACTGTGGCGTCACTAAAAATGGTGCTCAACCCACATTGCCAACTCGCACTAAAATCGATCACAAACTTCTGTCAGCAGCACCATTTAAGCTAATTATTCAATTTTAAAATTCAATGATTAAACAAAACAAAGAGGAACCATTGCGCGCATTTTAAACTTGCATCAGCGTACGTGGCTAACACAAGTTGGGGTTAAACGTAAAGGAACTGAGATACAGCGCTTAATTTGTTCTACTCGGTTTGATGTTATACCCTCACTATATCTTCAGATTTCTTCTAACAAGGTGTCTCTTAAAGATCTCACTCCAAAATCTACACAGGCGGCTGCTTTTGGTCTAGTTCAGGCACGCTCTTTCACGCGGCAGATTCTTTGCAGTACCAGGTGTGGCTGTCCTTAATTCAAAATCTTATTCATAACTCTTATTCGTATTCTAAGGTCGCATTTATGTTTTTACTGGGGGCAATTAATCTATGCACGTTATAGAGAAGCAGAACAATGTTATCTTTAAATTACACTAAAATAACTTTTTCTTCCTCTGAAATGACTTCTTTTTAAGGTTTCATTTTTAATTTCAAGATCCAATCAATTCCCCACTAATTTTCTTTTTTTGAATTATTATTATTATTATTAAATGTGCAAGTAAACCCATTTTACTTTCTTAATTTTATACACTTTAAAAGTAAAGTAACGCTTTTAATCCGATTGGCTGATTCTAAGGCGTGCGGTTATCTTTGACCGCATCCGTATCCCTTCATCAAACGGTTTCTTTTATTTCAAAGATCTTACAACCATAGATCTTCAAAAAAGATATGCAAAACCCACAATGACGCTGGCCAAACAAATAAATGTAGTAACCAGTTTTGCCACAAATCAATGTGAAGAAAGTTTCACTATTAGCCGAGCACTTTAGAGAGACTCGGAGGTAATTCTCACACACACACACACACACACACACACACACACACACACACTACAGCTATTAACTGCATTAGTCTGCCATTAACGGCTCAAGCATCCATTATTTGGTCTAAACTGATGTTTTGGAATTAACAACGGAGGAGTCGGACGAAATGCGGAAGAAATAATCTTATTCGCAACAGCATTGTAAATACAAAAACTATAAAAATTCCTTCAAATATATTATCTCATCGATGTCTTGATATGCGGCAATCGTAGTATAAGCTGAATAATTGACTCTAGGCTGTTGCATTATTAGTAATTTCTTAACTGCATCCAATTTTTTTACATAATATACTGTGTGTGTGTGTGTGTGTGTGTGTGTGTGTGTGTGTGTGTGTGTGTGTATATATATATATATATATATATATATATATATATATATGTGTGTATTTATATATACATAAGTTTACAACGTACAAACAAATAATGTACACACAAACTTCTATTTTGGATGCGATTAATTATTTGACAGCACTCATTTTTATACAACCACATATGCGGTTAATGTATTTTTTTTTAATCACACTGAAATTAAGGAAGTAAAATGGGTTGCAAACAAAACTGACTTCAAAGAAATGAAAGCAAAAGCACAAAAAGAAAACAGATCCTCTTCCATCTTTGAATATGTGCCCTGGATACAAAACCAGTCATAAGTCACAATTTGTAGCAACAGCCAACTATTGCATGGGTCAAAATTACAGATTTTTCTTTTATGCCAAAAGATTTTAATATTACGTGAAGATCATGTTCCATGAAGACATTTTGTAAATCCTGATATTTCGTAGATATATCAGAACTTAATGGTTTATTAGTAATATGGATTACAAATGACTAATATATATATATATATATATATATATATATATATATATATATATATATATATATATATTTTTTTATTTATCCTTGGATTTAAAGCTCATCCCGGAGTTGTTGTCATGGCAACAGGTCCATAAGCTTTAACCAGCTCCAGACCAGACTTATTTATTGTAAACAAGATTACAATTCTTTTAATTTTTTTTTTTTTTTTTTTTTTTTAATCTGTCCAAACCACTGCTGCTTTATTACAAGAGTAACTTACCTGATCAATGGACAATAATGAAAAATAAATGTAAAAAATAATAATAAACGTTGTGTAAGAAACCAGTTTTACTCACTTTTTACTTTTTTTTTTTCATAAAACAATTAGTTAATTGTATCAGCACTATATACACAACATACACAATGTAAACTTGTTTTAAATAAAAATATATATATATATTAATTGCTAATTGAAATATTAATGCAAAGGCTGTACAAATATAAGCCTATAACATTTATGCAGTTCTGGTCGCTTGGCTTTATGCTTAAAAAAAAGTCCGGAAATCATGTAAACCCTATTTATTTATCTTTTTTTGATATATAAATATCAAATTAGCCTGACTGGTTTTGTGGTCCAGGGTCACATATGTTCTTTTCCAGGTAAACTAAACATAACACACACCGTATACGTCATTACAAAAGCATTAAAATTTATATTTTGGAGAATACAGCAAAAATATAAAAAAATCTGTTACATAACTCCACTTACTTGGCATGTAGCAAAGGGTCAAATGGGGGATGTTGGGCCCCATAAACATGCTGGATACTGTGAAAAAGAATAAGCGATAAGTGTTTCATCATTATTTAGATGATACGAAAACTGGTTTTACAAGTTAAGAAGCAATGAAGCGAAACTACAAAACACAACAGACTTTCATTTTAAAGAGTTACTAGTTCAATTGAATTTGTTGTGAGCATCCGCATCGTACGAACACTGCTTTAATTATGAGGTTTTATAAAAGTTGTTTTTGTTTTGTACACACCATGGTACTAATATGGTATTATTATTTTTTAAATACCATGTAGAAAGCATGGTATGTGGCTGCAATAACCATCCAGAATTATGATACAAATCAAAATACTTATGTAGTGATACCATCATTGTACAAATCTGTACTTGTCTGTAAGAGTTGTCAAAAGAGGGCCCCAGCAGCACATAGCTAGCAGGCTAACATATGACTTTATGAACTAAACTATCAACACAGAGCTTTGATCGATATAACAGATATTATCACCACACGCACACCGATGAAGCGGCAGATGTCAGTGTTATAAAAATATAATTATGCTGATATAAACTCAATACATCACTGACATCAGTCTACACAGAGAGACAGAACAGCTAGCAGTCATCATATTAAAAGACAGTTAAAAACAGCCTAAAGAAGATCGGATTTGCGTGACACGTGTTGTTATGAATATTTGGGGCTCATCCGGTGAGATCTGGCGTTGAAATATAGTGTTCAATTAATTGCATCTATAATTAAACGCATAAATACACACAGAGAGCTAACACATAGACATTAGCATGAACACGTCACTCACTTCCCAGGAACCTTGGCTGTGTTTCTCTTCCAGAACTGTTTTTTGTTGCCGTCACCTGACATCTTTTGGCTTCAGAGCACTCGCTCATAAATTAATGTGGCGAAATAAGCTGATAAGTTGTGCAAAATGTGCACGAAGAGTTTATTTACACCTCAATTTCTCTTCGCAAACTCAGAGAGCCGCCATGTTGGTACCGCCCACCGCACATTAGCGCAGCTGTGATTGGTTAAAGGGCCTCATGAGTGACTGCTGAAAAGCCAATCGCAAGTGGATGTTCCTATATGCCTCCTTTACTTAAAACGTTTGATGTTGCCTGTAAAGGAATGTTTCATTTCTAAGCATAAAACATACGAAGACGTGTCGCTAAATATAACGATCAATAGAACAAAACAGCACAGCGTTGGAATGATAAAGAAACGCCTAAAGAGTTTTGAATAACAAACAGAATTTGCCCTGTATGTGAAAGGAGAAGTGGCATTTATAAGATAGGCTAAATATTTGCTGAGTAGAAACTGCGAATTATGGTTACCAGAAAGATACTTGAAAGATACAAAAATGTATTAATGTGGTTGTGTTAACGACACTGGACGCTATTTTTAATAAATCTTCTGTTTTACTTCTTCATGTCAATAAATGTATACTGCTTACACTTAAATGAGTCAGCCGTGGTGATAACTAATGGCAAGAGCATTATATTATATTATATTATATTACTCATTAGCTTATATTACATAAGATGCATAAAATACATATAGATGATGAAAGAAAACTGTATGTAGACGTTTATAAATCAGCGTAGATCCCTAATTAACTAACAGTGCCAAAATAAATGAACAAACAAACAAACAAAGTATGCCAATCACTCACATCGCACCTCCTACAATAGGATTATGTGTGACGCATATCTCTTTGGCCCCTCCCACTTTATCAGGAAGAAGAAAACCGCTATGTAGCCAAACTGCTTAGGAGAAACGAGCAACGTTTTAGCGACTGTAGTATTTTTATTAAAGAAAAATTAAAGCGTCGGGGCGATATAGTATAAACTCGATTTGAATATGAAAGTGAGATAACTAGCGTGTATTTGTTGTTAAGAGCAGAAATGGAGAAGCAGTCGCGTCTGTTGTGTTCTGAGCTGTGCGTTCAGCGCAGACCGTATGAGGTTACGTTAAACTGCGCGATTCTCGCGTGGAAAGACAGACAAATCGCCAAAAAACACACCGGACGCGCCATATATGGAGCTGTCAAAGCGGGTGAGTTACATATCTAATACAATAATAACGCTGTGGCATATACGACGCGGCAGGCTGCTGCTGTTATTTGTTCTAGCGGCGTGTGTCTCAAAACCGACTTGAGCTGCCTACCTAGCAGACCGGCGTCGTGTGTACAATACACATACAGAGAAACTAAGAAAGCTAACTATGATGCCCCCAAAAAGATGGAGTCGTTGATGTCTAAAAACGCTGAAAATATCAGCGGTGCCCAAAAGCATGATGATCGGAAGACACATTCGATGCCCAAAATACTGCCCAAAAATCTAATTGGAAACCCCTGTAATTGCTACAAACACTTTTAACTATATATATGTATATGCAGCGTCTGAATTGGAATGCTTCTGTGGTGCTCAAAAACAAGGGTAACTTGTACACAACATTATTTAGGACGTCTGAAACCCTGCTTATTCATAAAACGCACGTGAAATAATGCAATGGTGCCTGGGCCTGTGATGTCTAAAACACCCCTGACTCTAAAAGTGCATATAATGCCGTAAGACTCTTCGCAGAATCGATGAAACCTTAAAATCTCGCGTTGTAACTAAGCACACATTTATGACAACTCTTAAATGCATCTGGTAAACACTTGTATGGTGCCCAAAAATGTTACTTACTCGCAGCCGTATAAATACGATATAAAGTATCATGCGAAGAGAGTTCCTAGTGGGAACAGAACACACACACACACAAAAACGCCGTTAAAAACAGTTAGTGTCGTATAAAGAGTGTGTGAAGCATTATCAGACTGTGCCGGGAGGTCAGAGAGGTCACTGATAATCTCGAGGAATTGGATTGTGTGTTTCCACCTGTCTGCTGCACACACTATAGCCCACCGTTCATGGTCTAGATGGGGTTTTTTTCGTCATTGCCATGAATTAATTTTTAGGTTTGGGTTGTTAATCGTTTATTTCTGTAACGTTGTCACTTGCATTCAACTGGAACCATTTTAGATGAAGAGAGCGACCGCGAAGTGCACTAGACAGACGGTCACCGTAAATAGCCAAGAATGAAGCTTATGCAAAAATCATAACCTTGCAAAAAAAAAAAAAAATCTAAATAAAGATATTTAAAGATTCTGCTTAGAATGCAATGTTCCAGGCCATACAGATTTGTAACAACATGAGTGTAAGTGGATAAAACCTTGATTAAAATAATGACCCGTTTCAATGTACTTGACATTTTAAAATAGTCCATGTGATAGGACTAAATATCGAGTTCCAGTGTAAATATCGAAAGTAATCCGGGTTTTGAAGCCGTTTCACCTGAGCCAGACCTTTGCCCGTGCCGGGGATACATTATACATTTGAGGAGAAGTTGAGAACTGGATGACCTCCAGTCCTAAGATCCATTACACAAAGCCAACTTTTATTTAAAGGTCTTGATGGATATTTTCCCCAGGGCCATGACACATATTAAATGAAGTTTCCGCCCTGCTTAAGGTAGTTCAAGGTGCCAGTGTTTAATTAAAGGATTTCACGTGGACTAAAATATTGCTCACATGATGTCAGGGAGATTAATTTCCATTTAGTGTTAGGCCTAAACAGTTTTTGTCAGCAGTACACAAATATATATATATACAATGTGTTTATATATATATACAATGTGTTTATATATACAATGTGAATGTGTATATATATATATGTGTGTATATATGTATATGTATATATATGTGTGTATATATGTATATATATATATATGTGTATATATATGTATATGTATATATATATATATATATATATATATATATATATATATATATATATATATATATATATGTATATATATATATGTATATATATATATATATATGTATATATATATATATATATATATATATATATATATATATATATATATATATATATATATATATATATATATATATATATATATATATATATATATGTATATATATATATATATATATATATATATATATATATATATATATATATATATATATATATATATATATATATATATATATGTATATATATATATATGTATATATATATATATATATATATATATATATATATATATATATATATATATATATATATATATATATATATATATATATATATATATGTATATATATATATATATATATATATATATATATATATATATATATATATATATATATATATATATATATATATATATATATATATATATATATATATATATGTATATATATATATATATATATATATATATATATATATATATATATATATATGTATATATATATATATATATATATATGTATATATATATGTATGTGTAATTTAATTACGTTATCGACTTTAAGACGATGTAATTGTGTAGACTTCGTACTAGTACTTTTTGGGGGGTTTTTTTGATCGGTCTTCCTTTTTGTTTTTACTTTGGAAAGCTTCCGGTTGCCAGTGTGGTTTGCGTCCGCGTTGGCTGTCCAGTGTGCAATTTACTCTGTCCATCTGCTGTGTAATCTAACCCCTTTCACCACGAGTTAGTTTTCTCAGAACGCGTGTAACTGAAGTAGCGGGGGACACAAAAGGCGTTATTTGTAGAGGGCTCTTTCATACTAAACAAATGTTTGGTTTTGCTGGAAAGGTCACGTTGGAAGGATGAATGGCGTGTTACTCTGCTCAAACATGGGGCTTCAGAACTTTGCGAGAAGGGAATAAACGCCTAGTCCCGAGCTCATACCTCCATGGCAACGGATGCCTGGAAGGACATGAGTGATATTCCGCAACACGATCCAACCCAGGATCCATAGGTACTTCGTACGGCCTCGAATCGTTGACGCGCTTTTCAGTTCTAGCTTTTAATCTGTGGCTCGAGCGATGTCATAAACATGTTTTTTCTTGCCGTATCAATAACAAACGTGCTCGGAAAGTACGACGTTTAAAGGGGAAATCCATTTCCAATAGCGTTTGACACGTGATGCTCTGTGAAATGGTAGAAACATGTCAGTGGGTATGAATTTGAACCATGGATGCAGTGGTTTTAATTAAACTATCTATATTTCTATGCAAATTCTATGCCTGGGGGTAGCACGCCGTGTTTTGGAAGTTAAATGCAACATGCCAAGTTGCGTTTGACTAAACTCGATTTGTGGATATCTGTATATCTGCTGTCTTGAGTAGCATAAACATAAAAATCCCGCCTTTTAACGATCAGATCTGAAACGATATCGGCTTTAAACGTACGTGACACCGGGTTTGAAGCATAACGAGGTTAATAGTGGAGCGCGCGAGTGTAGTTATTAATATTGAATTCATCACTCTTTATTTTTTGTATAGCGCTTTTCCTACTAAATATTGGTTCAAAGCAGCCGGAGTGTTTTGAATGGCACAGTTAGGAAGTAATTGCTCGTAAGTGATATCTGAGTATTATCATTTAGATAATATAACTGTATTAAGATAATACAGGTTACTTGGCCAGTTATATATTTAGTTAAGTATACGTAATGAATGTGTTGGGCAATGATTGCAATAAAAATGCGCATATACCGGAGAGTATATAGCCTCTGATTGTTGACTCGTCGATCCGTCTTTTGTAAGGACATGTGGTGTATTCGGCAGGGAGAGAGCTGGGATGTAACGGTCAAGGACCCCTGGAATGTCAGCTATTGTTCAGTGGTATTTCCTCTATCCTCGTTAAGTATACTGCCTCTGTTTAACCCAATTACTCTAGTTAACATGGTACATGAGTTATTTGATATAATGGAGAATTATAGTGGAAATGAATGAAATGCGACGAACAGATTGTAAATAATCGTATCAATAGAACGCGTTCCGTTTATGCAAGTCAATTTTTACTGTTAAAATTATACTGTTCAAGCTTTTAAAAAAGCAAATGAGCCTAAATCTTTTAATTTCATTCATTTTAATTGGTGCGTTTATTGCATATTTATTTAATTTAAATTAGCATTTAATTTTTTAATAACAAAATCAAGGTTTTAAACCATCCCCCGGCCATATGCTGCACTAAAATATTATAAAAATATGGTGTACGTGATATGAATGTATAATTTGTGTGTATATTCAGGATTTTTTTTTTTAGGATATAATATAAATAAATAAAAATAAATACATGTTTGGTCATGCTTTTGTTTGTTTGTTGTTGTCGTTGTTTTTCTTTTTTGTGTATTTTTTCGTTTTGTGTGTGAATTTTAATGGTAAAAAAAAACAGTCATTTCAATCCAATCCAAGCGATCAGGTTAATCCCCACAGACACACGTAATAAAACTGGCCAGTTAAGAATTAAGACTATAACCTCCAAACACAATCATAAAAAGCCTTTGGTGAGACGATGCTAAACATAGACCATGAAAACTAAGAATACATTTAAAAGACATCTTAAGTCCCTTAAGAACTGGATAACTCTACCGCATCACCTTTTACGTTTCAGCTTTTTGCCTCATGCAGTATTCATGTTTTATACAATAACTCCCTAATACAAGTATCATGAAACTTTTATCAGGTTGTTGTTTCTATGTTATTATGCTGTTAAGTTTATGGCTGCATCTGGGCGTATGAATGGTTTCATTAAGCTGTATAAAAATGAAATACACTTGTTATGTCGCATAAATGTGTCATGAAGTTTTAATGAAGATAAATCATTACTCTAGGTTTATCTGGGTATTAAGTAAAGTTTCTAAAGCGCTACTTTATTTTAATCCACATAACTCTCTGATCTTTCGAATAAGGTCAGACCTCATTAACTTTCTCTCCCAGGGGTTTTCTGAAAACCCTGCATTATGTAACGTAACACGAGATTGACTCATTTGGGCACAAGCTGTCAGAATGCAAAAACCTCCTTTGCTTAGAGATATTTTCCCTATAGCACAGAGATGATGGAAACTGACATTTACATAGCGTCTCGTTGCAAAAGCAAACAAAACGAAGCAGTCAACATCACCAAAACTCACATTTTGCAAACTCAGGCCTCTAAAGCATTTTCTGTAATAATTTACAAAATCAGGGGGGACAAAAAAACAATGATTTGAGAGAAAGGTTGACTGTAATATCCTTCTGAAAAAAACCAAAGGCACCATAGCATTAGTGATTTAAGGGGTGTATCAAAATAATGCGTTTGGATAAATCAAAATGATGAAAATTATGTAATTGATATCTAATGATATCTACCTTGACTAAGATCCATTGATACATATTGTCAAGGTAACAATAACTGCTGATACTTTAAAGTACAGCATGCATCTCTTCAATGTTTCATCGACTTGGTAATTTCTTTTGAAATTGATTTTAATTCAAAATCACCGCATGTATGTATGTTCGTTTAAAATGTCTTGGCAACTAAATGAAAAAAACACTGTAAATAGTAAAACTAAATACTACAACAGTACGTGCATAATACAAATAGCGCATAATTCATATAAATAGATTCAAAATCTATTTGTGTGATGAATTGCAAATGTTGCCGCCTATGTAGAGTCTGGTAAACCATGGCTTGCTATATATAATATTATGCTAATGTGTAATAAGGTTCTATTTTTAGATTTCGTTTTAGTTTTGATGCATCCCTCATGTAATTTGACACGCTGGTCCTCCATACACAGGTAGTCACTGCGTCCCGGTGTGCGAGATTATAGCCGTTCAGGAAAAGGAAGATGACTCTCCTTGCAAAGACACTGGAAAATGGCAGAAGGTCCCTCAGAGCCCAGCAGACTCCTGCCAGCACGCTTTCACAGGTACACCGACATAATCAAGACCGTCATCTGGCCCCCCCGATAACAGGGGAATGCATAGTTTGTTGCTTTATCTGTGTGCTGTGAGTGTATTATCAGAACGTCTGGTTTTTGGAATAATGTGGCATTCTCGTTTGTGTTTCTCTGCAGTGTACTATGTAGAGAGGACGAGGCAGCGCTGCTGGCGGTGCAGCAACGTGACTTTCCACTGCTCTGAACATTCCCTGTGTCTGCTCTGGGTCCAAACTATAAGGGAACAACTTGCACTGCTGAGTATGTCTTTCATTTTGGTATAACATACATATTTACTATACGTGACCCGAAGCAAAACAATAAGACATGTTTTTGTTATACTGGTTTTACGTTACGTTAATAGTTTATTGGTGGGACGCTGTATGTTTTTCATTCGATTAATAGACTCCGTAATAGATTAATATACACCATTTATACATAATAAGTTCAATAAATAAGCTTTGCATGATTTGTTAAGATTGGACAATAAATCTTGGCGAAATCATAATACTGAGAAAATTGTCTATGACGTTATTAGCAATGCATATCGCTAAAAAAAGTTTTTATATATATATTAACAATAGGACATTTAGAAAATGTCTTCATGAAAAACATAATCTTTAGTGCTCTAGATCTTTGGCATAAAAGAAAACTGATCATTTTGACCCATACAATGTATTTTTGGCTATTGCTGTAAACATAAGGTTTTTTGGTCCAGAGTCACATAATAGACACTAATTACTTTTCAAATCTGCATTTTAATTAGCCAGAATAGCTGGCATTTCTGTTAACAATTTTTTTTTTCCCTGATCTTTGCTCAGTGGAATTCAGGCTTCAAATAGAATAAAAAAAAAAAAAAAAAGTAAATATGAAATATGTTCTGATTTGATTTCAGTGTCTAGAAACCGAGAAGAGGAACACGCTGAAAGAACTAAGAATGTTTTTATCAATCCTATGGATAGTTTTGAGGCCTTTTTTTTTTTTTTTCCCACAAGTACAGTTTTGGTCTCCTCTATGTTGTCGCATCACATGAGGTTTTTCAAAAGTCGCTTAATGAAGTGGTTTTGACATCCTAGGAAGGCTGTTGTCGAACAAAAACTCACTTTTAATGCTCTTCCCGCCTCTCATTCCGCAGCCAATCGACCGAAGAGCTTGCTAGTGTACATCAACCCCTACGGAGGAAAACAACGTGGGAAGCAGATTTACGACCACAAAGTGGCCCCCATCTTTTCCCGGGCTTCCATTTCCACCGACGTGATTGGTGAGTGCCCGTCAGCCGCCTGCATTAACATTTAAATAAAAAATGAGCTTTTATGCTTCGCAAATAGATCTCCGTTGGCAAACGGCCCCACCTGCCAACCCGTCCCGCGAATATGATTTTATTTACAGCGCCATCTATCACAGGAGCTGGCCATAATGCAAACTGTGATAGTCGATAAACATAGGAATGCAAAGGCATCCATTATTTATTAAGTTTGAGGGAGGAAGACCCTGGGTTGGTGTGAATATTGGCTGTTAGAGCTAAAGCTCGCAGGCTTACTCAGCAGTTGCTTAAGGGGATTCTTTTTACGACCGTGCGGACATTTCGTAAATGGTAAAGTACATGTCTGGCTGGACAACTACCATTCAAACCAGATCATTAGAGGAGCCAAACAAGATGTTCTGCCGACGGTTTAATAAGCTCCATACATCACCTTTGGCATATATCATCAACATGATCCACAGGGCTCGGTCCTAGGTCCCATTCATTTTCAGCACATCCCTCCGAGCTACGGCTTTACATCAGCGCTGATGGTAAAGAACCGGTAATGAAATGTACCGGGGATTGTTTTTCACCACACTTCAGTTTACTATTTGATGGTTGATTGATGGTTCCCACTGCTTCGCGCAGAAAATGCAATTTAACTGCCAGATGAACATAATGATGTTTCTTCCCCCCTCTGCTCAGCCTCGCATGCTGTCCTGATAACATTTTTTCTTTTGTTTCCTATAGTTACGAGCGCATAAACTGCGCCAGAGACCACTTGAAGACAGAGGCTGATCTGAAGAAGTATGATGGGTGAGTGGGTGTCCTGCTGGGAGATCACGGTCGCTGTGCTGCGACTCTTAATTTGCCCATCGAGGGATGCGTCCTCTGCAAAGCTCAGATTAACATTTGCACATCAATGCACATCGGTCTGGCACTGCGGCAGATGACGGCGGGCAGCTTGGGAAATGACGACTGAAAATAAAGTGGCTTTCGGTGACACCGGCACGGATGCTGCTTTAAAGCTAGGCCAGAGGCTGTATTCGCAAAACAACTCGTCTGGATCTTTTTCCCCTAGTTTTTAACATCCGTTTCTGCAAACAACGGTTTAGACACAAATTTCATTCATTCGCCAATTTGCGGGTTTAACTGTTAAAATTGTCCTAATATTGTTTTGGGAGTCTCCGGATAGGTTAACATGTGTTTTCATCAAAATATGTGTTTAATGCCACCTCATTTTCCAGTTATTCTCAAAACGATTTGTTCGAAGCAGTTCTAAGACACAGTCTCTTCTTTCAGTGAGCCTACTCTTGCACCGATTGGTCAGATGGCCCAGTTTGTTGTGACTGGTCTACCATGTACAGTAAAATGATGTGTTTGTGGGGGCGGGGTCAGGATGTTTGCATCCAATCAACCTACAACGTAGGTGGGTATTACGTAAAGTGGGATACCAATGGCTCGTTTGGCAGTACAGACTATTTGAATTTGAACTTTGAATTCGTTTACATTCGCATACAGCTACCAATTAAAGGCAATATTGGAAACCGCATAATAGGGACGCTTAAAAAAATATGAATTGATCAGCACTGTCTCTCTCTGCAGTGGAAAGTTTGAGGCATGGCATACCCAGTTGGATTATGCATGGCCTCGTCTTCCCGTGATGCATAAGAAGCAGGCGGTGTGGATGAGAACTCCGTGGAGGACCCTTCTTGCGCCGCGGTGGGGTTCAAAGATCGGCATCATTCCTGCGGGTCGGTCTACATTGTTTCCCAATCCTGTACCCAACTCATTCCGTACGTGTCCCTTCACGCATCCAATTCAGCTCACGAGCACTCTATTAACAACCTGATGAGCTGTATCGGGTGCGTTAGATAAAGGAGGCATCTAAAATGTTCAGTTGGTAATGCTCCAAGACTTAAAATCACTTGTCTACAGTCACAAATCTTACAGTCTGTACGGGCAAGACAGATCTCAGAACGGATTTCATTGCATTTTCGTGCACGTCACTTCCCTGGCGGCGCTCCCGGAAGCATCCTTCACTCACGGTTCCATTACAGCGTTTGTGTTTTGAGATATTTCCAAGTCATTGTGAGGTTTACACCTGCACATGGGCACAGCTGCATAATAGAGGAAAGCAGCGGGAGATTATAGCTCTCTTCCAAAACCTAGTGAGCTGCCTAGAAAGCACGATGAGGTCAGAGTTGAAATTTAGAGAGGAAGGCTGTTCAAAAATTGAAAAAAATAAGTCTTTGATGTGGGATTTTGATCAAATTTTAGTGGGCTATTCTCACAAAACATCTTGCATTATGTGTGCACTATTATTTGTCAGTAGTGGATCACTATACCCCTGGCTATAAGATGCCAAATCAGCATATTTGGAATGATTTTTGATGCTAACGACTGAAGTAATGACTACTGAAAATCACAGGAATAAATAAAACCGGAAACATGCGTTTTAAGTTTTAATAGTATTTCGGCAACATTCTCAAGAGCAAAGTACTTGGTCAATACTTGGCGAAAGAGCGCAAGCGGAACAGATAGACCGTCGTCATGCACCGCAGAACGCCTTCTCGCGAGTTTTCCGCCGGCCATTGATAAATCCTAATGACTGTATTAACAAATCGTGTTTTCTGATATTACTTCTGTTTGCCGTGATAAAACTGGCGCAATGTCGGAACTTTTTAAGAGTCCTGTGGCTGTTATCAGTCACGTTATCGGCGTGTGTAATTCTGTCTATTTATGGCCTTATCTCATGTTGTCCAGACGCGCAAGGACTAGTGACGGTTCCTAAGGTCCATTATCTTGTTTCTGGATGACAACTGATCTGAGCAACAAGGGAATTTGAGACAACTCTTTGACTAGATGAAAGCATCTGAAACGCTGACCAAAACGAACCACGCTTTTATTATAATATCACGTTTATTCGAAAATGCACCATGATGCAATGTAATTATACCATTTCAGATTAGGTGTTTTACATGGCTTTACATGCTGATATTCTCACTAAACTTTTATTTTTCCATGCCGTAAATGGCCCCTGTAAATGCTGGTGGCGGATATGTTAACATTATTTGCCATCAACGCTTACAGTAGTGGTACCACAGTAAGGAACGTGCATGTTTATCGCTCTTTAAACGGTTTTATCGCGACGTATAAATTGAAAAACGCCAGATGCATTATCCGCCGCGAACTCGTAGAATGGCTTGTGGAAATAATCAGTCTGGCACATTCGCAGATTGCCGTCGGTGTGTTTTTAAACCTTCAACCTCACGCTGTTATATAAGCAATTTGAGAAAGAGGAATTAGATTACCAGACAGCATATAAGAGACAGAAAGAGGGCTGAACTCATCTGAAATCTCATCTCTCTATATAACAATGCCCTGCAATGCTTCGGCTACAATCATTTCAGGATCGAAAAAACTTTCTTATTCTCACAAGGGCTTGAATAGACCCAAAAACCCCATCGGCTTGTGATGTTTGGTTAGCGTTCACAATTGAAGGTTAGATTGCAGCTGCCCCCGTATGCCACCAAAATCGAAAATGAAAGTGTAATTTTCATACGTTAACCTTCAGAGTGAATTATGAGAGCTAGATTTAGGCCATTTCTGAACCCCTGACCCGTGAAATGCGTTTTTCAAACAGGTTCGACCGACTGTATATGCTACGCCACAGTTGGCTCAAATGACCCCGTCACCTCAGCACTGCATATCATCGTGGGTAAGTGCTCATCTCCGTATCTGCAGTATGATAAAGCATATCTGGCTGTATGTGATGTATGTTTGCATGCACGCTCATGTCAGTTTTTCTTGCAAGCGCTATCCCAGTATGTTTAGTTATTTATGTATGCGCTACCACAGTTGCTACATTTACGGTACTTTTTTTTTCTTTGGACGTCACAAAATGACCAGACCTTAAGGGTAAAATCGCCGTAGAGCTTCGAGTGACAAGTTGCATAAATAAAGCTTTACAGCAAAATGGAAAATGTTTACTGCGCTACTTTTGAAGAGACGGATATCTAATTTTGCTGCAACGCACGCTATTCTTGCGTGCAGCGCCTAGCACGGGGTCCCGACGGCATCAGCAATGCATCCTGGCTTTTTCTACAGGTGATTCTCAGCCAATGGACCTCTGCTCGGTGCACAACGAAGACGGCTTCCTGCGCTACTCTGTCTCACTGCTGGGTTACGGGTTCTACGGAGATGTGTTGACCGACAGCGAGAGGAAGCGCTGGATGGGCCCTGCCCGTTATGATATCTCAGGTGCGAGATATCATAATTGTATTTATTCGTAAATCGTATTTTTATTTTATTATTTTAAAAAAAAAAATTTGGATCTATTTCAGGTGTTAAAACATTTTTGTCACACCGCTACTATGAGGGAACGGTGTCTTTCTTACCTGCTGAAGGGAACTTGGGAACTCCTAGAGACAAAATGCAGTGCCGAACTGGGTAAATGCCGTTCTGTGTGTTTCGCATTGCCACAGTAATACGCATATTTGAGCAAACGTTCATACATGAACCTTTAACAGTCATCATTTAAACCATCAACTAATGATATTTATACTACACATTTTGAAGTCAGTAGGATTTCTTAACGTTTTTATATTGTATAATATTGTGAATTGATATTAAAATCTAAAATAGCCGTTTTCTATTTTAATACATTTTAAAAAGTAATTTAATCCTCTGTGGAACAGTAGAATATTCAGCCTACTCTAGTCTTCAATGTCACATGAT
The DNA here is from genome assembly GCF_018831695.1 of Puntigrus tetrazona. NCBI lineage: Eukaryota > Metazoa > Chordata > Actinopteri > Cypriniformes > Cyprinidae > Puntigrus > Puntigrus tetrazona. Next base: position 14,164,693 of record NC_056702.1, on the reverse strand, counting down.
CCTTCAGAAATCACTAAAATATGCAGATTTGCTGCTCAAGAAACATTTAATATTATTACAATCATCACTTATTATTACATTTATTACTTGTGGAAACCATGGTCCTTTTTTATGAATACAATAGCTGAATAAAATGATTATTTTCTTAGTTAGAAAAAACCTAATGACTAATGCTTTCAAACAATTAATCACATCTAAAATAAAAGTTTTTGTTCGCATAATATATGTGTGTTTATTATGTATACACTGCAAAAAAGTTTTGGGGGGTTTTTTAGCTTTGATTTTTTTTTTTCAATTCTTAAATCAAGAAGGATATTCTTTTTTTTTTTTTTTTTTTTTGTTGAAACAAGCTAAATAATCTGCCAGTGGGGTAAACTAAATAATCTTGTTTTCAGTTTGAAATTATGATTATTTTGCTTACCCCACTGGCAGATTATTTTTCTTGTTCTAAGCAAAAACTTAATTTAACTCCTTAATTTTGACCTGTTTTTTTTCTGAAAACAAGACTATAATTTGTACTTGTCTAAAAAAAAACTTTGGACAAATCTGTTGGACAAAACATCTAAGCTAGAAAAGCAATTTTGCAGTGTATATAGGTACACACAGTATTATACCTACCTTGATGTGTATATTTATATTCATATTATTTATATTATACATAAATATATTTATTATGTAAACATATTTTTCAAAAATATATAGACATGCATGTGTGTGTCTTTTTATATACATAATAAATAAACAAAGTACACGTACATATAGTTTGTGACCAAAAAATGTATCACAGCACTATTACAGACCCCAAAGATGTAAGTACATATAAATTTCAATATAAATATTTTAATATAAGGAATAGATATAATGTCCCCATTTTTAAAGTACGCATTGATTACTTTAAACTACATTTTAACCTTGTGATTTCTACCTATGTTTTCCACTTCTATTTTTAACATGTGTTTTTGTCTTGCAGATGTAGTGTCTGTCGGCAATCCTCTTCTGACAAGCTGGTCAGCAAAAATGAAGACAGCGTTTCCGATGCTGGTGAGGAGCATTTGGGAATACTCCCCATGCCGGTGTTAAACTGAGCTCGGGCATTGACAGGAAGTCTCGTATCTGTCCCGTGGTAAATGCGCCCACCCTCGGTACAGGCCAACAAAGTGCATTTCCAGCCATGATTTGTAATGCCCCCATCTGTCGGCTCGACTGGCACGCTGTTTGTGAACATTAGGCCAAATGGTTCAAGCTGCCGCCCGGCTGATCATTTAGAGAGCGCACACATACACACAGCATATTATCTCTGCCTCTCAGCACCCTCGGAACAACTGGCACCTCCGTTACCCAGCATTCTGTGTGTTTACCCCGAGCACTGATAGGTGCTGTTTACAGAGACACACTCTCTGCCCTCACAATCCCAAATTGGCATTTGTGCATGATGATTTCCTGAACGCTTTTAGGCCGCGTGACATAAATAGAGTCTTGTGGGAAGAATAAGGGGAAGAATGATGTAAACAGGAAAAGCGGTCGAGGGCCCTTCATCAGTGAGAGAGCGCCACAGCCATACTTGCCTCGAGATTTACAATCACCTGGCTTCCTTCGTTTTTCCAGTTTACGGCGACGCTGTAAAAACGGATTTTCGAGGTTGTAAATAAAATAAATCTCGGAAGGTGTACAAGCAATGACTATTTCAGGATTTTATTTTTCACTTCCAAATGTTACGTTTGACTCAATGGTGCCTGCCCTTTCAGTGTAACGATTTGGGAAATCTGAAATGAAAATAATTTCAAAGGAATTCTGTGTGCGTGTGGGTTGGCGATTGCGGTTTACGGGGACACAAATTTGTTTAATTACGTGGGTATGGTTACAATTTTGAGGTGGTTTAAGAGGACCCTGCCAATCTCCTCATAATTCAAAAAAACTTTGAATAGGGTTGGCATAGGGCACATACAGTTTGTACAGTAAAACCGTTACGCCTATGGAGAGTCCTCATAAACCACAAACGCCAACGTGTGTAGATTTAGCATTCAGTGCAAAACTTCTTGCTAATTTTTAGCACTTTAGAAAGTGCAGCTTCACGTTGATAAACAGGGATGTAATTAGTTCGGCGGTGGTTCAAAAAAAAAAACCCCAAAAAAGTGTCCGTTTTCAGCTGAGGTCAGTCTCGTGATGATTCGGTTCTCTTCGAGAACATTAATTATGAATTGAGTTCGGTTCAGCTGTAAAGCAGCTCTGTAGAAAACAGTTACGTCGTCATTCAGCTCGGCTCAGTTACCATCCATCGGGAAAAAAAAAAAAAAAAACAGGTTTTGAGGTGTTATGGCGTTGTTGGTGGTTGCCTGCTGTAGGCAATCCAGTGCTCGAATGCATCAAAGTCTATGAAAAGGGTCTATATACTTCACAGCTCAGAGGTACACAAGCGGTGACGTGATGCTGTTGTATTTCAGAGTGTCAGGACACTTGGACCGTCATCAGGGGAAAGTTCTTGGCCATCAATGCCGCCAGCATGAGTTGCGCGTGTCCTCGAACTCCTAAAGGCCTGTCGCCGTCGGCGCACTTAGCAGATGGAACAACTGACCTCATCCTCGTCAGGAAGTGCTCCCGACTCGACTTCCTGCGCCACCTGCTGCGCCACACCAATAAGGACGACCAGGTTTCCCGATTCATCTCAGCAGAATACATCAGCAGATTTAACGTGATATTTTCTAAATGAAAGCGATGAGGCAATTCCATTCATGTTTCATCAAAGGCCTGGAAGAAAAAAAACCACCACTCTCTTAACTGGCACACTTCAAAAAAGCATTCCCGCTGTCCACCAAATGCTTACTCTATATTTTATAATAGTATAAATTCATATGTATATTTAATTAACTGTATGTTCTTCTCTTTTTTTTTCTCTTGAAAAGAGCAGATAATTATGTTCTTTGAAGTTCTTAGTAACAGCAGGGTTTCTACAGTCATAGAGAACCTTGAATCGCAATTTGTCAGTTATTTTTAATGCTTAACTTCTAAAATATTTAGACAACTATAAATGGCTCTTTGCAAGTGCAATTTTTAACAAAACAACCTTTATCCATTAATCACACATATTTTGAAACTTGACATTGGAATCTTGTAACATTTTATAATTTAAATGCCTCTTAAATAATAAATCAGCACGTTTATTACTCATTAAAATATAGTTATGGGCCTATTTATGTTTGTAAATATACAATATACAGATCCCAAGTTTGCTATTGCTAATTATATAATATGTATTTTTTATAATGAGTTTGAAAGAAGTTTGTTTATCATCACTACGGCTTTATGCACCATTACAATATTGTAATCTTTTCAGCAGCCATTGCTCCAGTCTTTGCGTCACGTGATCCTTCAGAAATGTTGCTGATTTTGTGCTTAAGAAGCGTTCATTCATTATTCATTATTGCCACTGAAAACGGTTGTGCTGCTTTTCGTGGAAAACGGTGATACGGCTTCTTTCCAGATTCAAAAGAACACTATTCATTTCAATTCGAAATATTTCGTAACTCGCCAAATAAAAGTATGCATTTCACCTCTTTCTACAAAAGAAGCGCACGTCTAACGTTTAACGATGTTTGACGTGGGATTCGGTAAGCGTTCCTCGTTTTCTTTCTTTGTGCAGTTTGATCATTCATTTGTGGAGGTGTACCGGGTTAGGCGGTTCCGATTCGCCCCCAGATATCAGGAGTGTGATTCTGAAGTGGACCTGAGAGAAAGCGGAGCGACGGGCAAGCGATTTCTGAGTCAGATCTGCAGGGAGCACAGAGCCTGTGGCTGCATGCCGTCCCAGAGCAACTGGAATTGCGACGGCGAGATCCTCCCACACACTGCCATTCAAGTCCGGTAGGTGTCCTTATCCAGATATGCCCTCTGTGTCTGGTATTTTAATTTTCATGCATTGGACTCAGCGGAAGCGAATCCGTTACGCCACTGTTCGAGTTGCTGAGATGCTATATATAAATACTTGACATAAGTGATAACTCCTACTCTACAAATTGTGAATTTAATTTGGGCACAAGCCATCCTAGGCGCACGTAACTTTCTTTTTTCAGACAAAAGTTATCCTGGCTTTTCAAAGTAATGCTATTGGATAGTGGCCATTGTTTTGAAGCTCCATAAATCACTAAACTAAGCTATTCCCCTCTGGGGGGTTAACGTCTTCTACAGCAGATGGATTTTAAAACAAAAATACTGCTCATTTTAAAATAATAACTGTATGCACGTTCTTTTAGTGAAATCCTTTCTTCTTTTAATTTGTTATTCCATTTAGTGTCGCTTCCCTCGTTCGTCTATTCTCTCCTTACGTTATGAATTTTGGATCACGTCATACATTAGAGGTCCAATACAAATTACATACAAATTACATACATCCATACAAATTCGACATTCTTGCAAACAAGCATACATCTGTTAATGGAAATCAGTGTTTGAGTTAGAAATTTCAAAATTAGTTCGTTTTAAGATGAATGTATGCAATTTTTGGCCACTATCCACGAGCATTACCAAGCATGTACACCTAGGGTGGCTTGGGGGTGAGTAAATCATGGGGTCATTTTTATTTTGGGGTGAACTATTCCTTTAAAAGAGACGTATTGCGAAAATGAGAACTATTATACTGTGTCCTCTTTCAGAAAGGAAAAAGTGGACCATTATAGTTTTAATACACTAATTACTTCAAGCAAGTCCTCGTTGTTGTAATTAAGGGGTTTGGACATCACTGCCACTCACATTTACGCTCACACTTCTTCATATGTCTAAGAGGTGCCACTGTCTCTTTTAGACTTTCTATGACTAGTTGTCAGCTTCAGAGAGTGTTCCTCAGACACAAAATGAGCAGGGTTCACTAAAGCGTTTGTCGATTAGTGGAAGCTGTAGTTGAAATGTTGAGGTCTTTTGAGCACAAGATTGTATCATCTCAGCACTAGCATACTAAACAGGATAAATAAATGGACTTTCGTGGTCTGAGCCTGTGGAAAAGATGCTATTAAAATTAAAAACTCCCTCCATTGTGCCTGCAGAGGAGTTGTTCTCCTCCTCGATACAGCATGACGGCTCGCCCAAATGCATCATTTCCTTCACGGCCCATTGTTCTGTGTCAACAATGCGTAGCAATGAAATGCTCCTAATTTAATGGCCCTCTCACTGTTAAAGGCTCACCTCCTTTAATTAAAATAGAAGTCCATTCATTTATTCCATTTTCAGCTTCAGTAATTGTTTCTCGAATGAGTAAGCAAATAACCTGTTGAGATAATTGATGATGATACCACGGCCGAAAAAAGGCAATCGCCTGGCACTGAACTCACCTCTAGAGTATTGAGTGGAATTAGAGGAAATTAAAGAGCCCCCGAACCTCCTAAGAGCGCATGCATTTAACTACAAAACTTTTTACTCAACACGACGTAGCATTTATTGCTTACCAGCGCTTGCTCGTACTTTGTTTTAGCCTAGGACACAGCGCATTAGTGGTGTTTGCTAAGGCAAGCATCGGCGTTACTATTGCAAATCGTTTAGGTTGGGGATTTAAGTGAAGCACTATACTTAAACGTTACACTTCTATTGAAATATTGAGCAGTTTAAACGATTAGGATATAAGAAACACAAAAAAACGTGCTTTCCCAGCTCCATAAATATATGGCTTTTCTGGCATGGTAAACTTGCTCAGTGGCTCACCTGGTACAGCATCGCACTTGTCATGTGGAGCGCTCTGAATTTCCATGAGTCGCAATAAAGTTAACTGGATATTGCTTTTAAAATGGCATTTTTGAGAAATGTTTGATTTTGTTAGCAATATAGGTTAGGTTTAGTGCAGGTGGTACAATATTTTTAAACGCATTATCTGTTAGCTGCCGCAAACTTTCGATACGTCTGAATTGAAACTTCGACTTTGAAAGTGTTGTAAAATGTTATTTTTGCAGAAATGTCGCCACACTGAAAATAAAAGAACTTGTAGGATCGTAGTAAAATTTTTTACTGCTACTGCTTTGTACACATTACTTACTATAGCACTTTAACATTCATAAAGAAATTAATATTACTGTGTATAATTTTACATGTAACATTTAACAAAGAAAAGTCCATTTGGCGTGGCCATTTAAAGTCCGAGTAATTTTTACTGTGATTTTACTTAATATCGCCCCTAATTTAACCATGCTTTTGATGTGAACGTTACATAGAAAAATCTAATTAAATATTGCAATATATCATGTAGATATCTCTACATAATTAGTAGTGTAGTACTCATCCGAACACAGAGACTTCAATAGTTACGTACAATAATGTTCGTCGGTTCATTTTTGAGTATGAATGTGTCATTTTGAGCAGAAAAGTCATTTCAAATGTAACAAAATCACACATTACCAAAACCTAACAATAAAAGCAATGATAAAAAGTTTAAATAGAGCCAGATTAAATATTATTATTATTTTTTTTTTTTTTGCCTGAACTAACTTTTTCCATGTAGAAATTAAATGAGTTTTTCCGTAGTGTTCATTCTAACAGTGCAAAGGCTTATTTTTTGTTGCTGTTGTTTATCTCTAGTAAGCCTAGGGTGGCGTTTAGCATGCTGTTTGTTCCAGTGAAGTGTTAGCATTCGGTTTGATGTTGTTGTTTTTTTTTCTTCCTTTCTCTGTCTTAGGGTCCACTGCCAGTTAATCAAGCTGTTTGCGAGAGGCATCGAAGAGCAGCCTGTGTTTGAGGACCCGTACGCTCACTGTGCAATATAGATCTCTACTCCACTTAAAAAAAAAAAAAAAAATCCAGCTGGATCATTAAGGATTGAGATTCTCCGAATGGAAGAGTCACCTTCAGCTCAGCACACCGTCGTGCTGTTTCTTATATAACCCTCGTGAAGATGCGTTGAAAACGCGAAGCTGGAGTCAACCGCATTTATGTAGGCTGCGTTAGAGTTGTGTAAGATAGGATCAGCTGTTTCGGCTAGGCATTAGCATTGCTGATTTTTCATTGCAAGTCCTTGAAGTTGCTGGCGGTATCTCTTGCTTGCAACTTCCAGTTGTCGGCGTTTGTCTTCCACCACGATCAAGCTGGTCTTGAGAGTAGCGTTAATTGAATTCCAAAGTCAGATTCCTGGAACTGTGAAAACTCTGGCGTGTTGATGAAAACATTCCTCTTGGCTGCACCTTCACTGTTTTTTTTTTTTGTAAAGCACATGAGGTGGTCACCTGATGAAGTTATCGGTATCCAAAAAAGTTTGTGGGTTAAGTAGGTCGTTCAAAAATTGAAGCTTGTTAACAAATTTGAGTTAAATTCTTCTGTTAAACATAAAAGTTATATATTTTGAAGGATGTTGGTAACCGAACAGTAGCTGGTTGCCATTGATTTCCGTAGTGTGTGGGAAAAATACGATAAAAGTCACTTCCTCAACTATTCCTTTAAAAAGGTAGCATGAAAAAAGTAACGTATGGCATATAGACAGTGAAGCCTGCATTGAGTAACATTTACACGTGAGCTGTACATATTATGCAAATGGCACTTCAGATCAGTGTAAATCCTGTAAAAACGTACCCCTTTGACCAATTCTAATGTATCATTTCCCACTCTTATCACGGTCGGTTTTGTTTTCCCGACATTTCGCGCATGGAAATGCAGTATTAGTGAGCTAGACGCTGACAGCTACACGGTGTCACTGCAGGGTCAGTGTACGTACGGCTGTTCATCAGGCGGAATGTAAATACTGTAGCGTTCTTTTCTGTGTCGTCTTCTTTGGCGGCACCCCCCGAGAATATTTCCTCCCTTTTATAATGAATTTTTGCGTTTGCGTTTCTTATGCTGATGTCTTATTTCTCACGAAAGCTCTTATTGTTCCTGCGGTATCGAAGAATGAAGGAGTTTATGATAGACAGAGAAATTGCATATCGCTTGTTGTGCATGTCAGCTGCTTTAATATGCAATTTTTAAAATGTTTCTTTGAGCTGTGCTTGTTATTGAGGGCGTGGATTTCCCATGATGCATCTGAAGAAGCAACACAACTTCTGGAGCCGTTACAGGGAAAACATTGTTTGTGTCTTTCAGAGACTGAAAGATTGCAGGGAAGCTCATTTTTACCACATAAAAAAAATGCTTTGGTAAATTATAATTATGTCATAATTGGGTCATTAGCTGTTATTAAAAACTGAAATAAAAAAATTAAAATGCAAAAATAAATACATTTAAGTAAATTAAAAATAAAGTTAAATATAAATATTAAAAATACTGATAAAATTGCTAGAAATTGAGTTTTTCCGATCATAGTTTAGGTTTATTTAATTTAATTTTTTTTTTTATTTCATAGTATTGACTTATCATATTTTGTTATAGTGTCATAATTTTTATTTACCAAAGATTTGTATTTTTATTTTTTTTTTTTTTTGTGGAAGTGGGCTTCACGTGATTGTCATAGAAGAAATTCCCAACATTCCACCCAGAAAAATAAAAAAATAAAATTAAGAAATTATATTTTTCAACCTCTACGAAACCCTTTTTGAAATTTCACTGAGTGATGTATTTTTGCATTGCGTCGTGACGTTACTTTCGCGACTGAAAAGCACATTTTCTTTTAGTCAAATATTACTGTAGTCAAATATGACCAGGATATTCCTTGACACTTTATGTTAACCAACCATGTACACTAAGGACCGTGGAAAGATGTCCTGATATGCGACCAGGCAATTCAAATGTCAAAAGAACCTCTGCTGTTTATGAATTATGTACTGTGGCTTGCTATTCTTCTGTGTGTAGCAGTATTTGTGTGTGTGTAGCATTAGCAATGTCAAATCTTGTGCATCTGACACGGTTCTGCTATTGTTGGTAGCCTGCTTCAGATCTAATCAAACTCAATACATGCTGTGTACGCACACCAACTTTCCCTACTGATCCAAAGATACCATTCACAGCCCATTTTACTTGAATGTGGCCACGGTTTTCACTTTCGTGCTGCCCCGGTGGCTGCTGATCGTTTATGGCTCACGACAGGTGACTGTATAATGTACTACAATGGTTGTCCATTGGGTTTGTATGTTTTCAGCTGAAGTTAAACAGACTTTCTCAGTAGGGTGTCACCTTATGCAGTCAAGCACTTGTCAAGACTCGATATTGAAGTCATCTTGCGGGAATCAAGACGACGTGTAAGACCTGATGTTTATTTTGATGTGAAATGCGAAGAAAATCCATAAATAAAGTTTACTGAACAATCTCTAGCGTTTGGAGTGGTCAGTTTTGTCTTCAAAGCAGGGATGTAAGCGTGAAACTCACTAAAACTGTCATGAACAAAATCACAATAAAATATTCTAAATATAATTAGATAAAGAAATCCTATTGGGGGAGCATAAACAATTTTCTGACATTTAATAATATTGTTACTGCATTATATCTGTAATATAATGTTACAATATCTGTTACTTGAATCCAATTTTTTGATTTTTGGGTCGATCTCATTAAAATTTGTATAAATAGTACATCAAATAAAAAGTTGTGATATTAAAACGCAAATTTTGGCGTGTTTGGCACAGTAGCGCACAGTTTTTGCATGCATATCATATGAAATTTGTTGGCGTGCATATAATATGCAGTTTTCGCATACATATGATATGCTTCAACCCCCAATCCTACCCATCGTGTAGCACATGCACGCTAAAATCTATTTTTGCGTATCAATACCGCGAGTTTATTCACTTTTTACGCAAGTTTTGAGAAAAGGATATAGAAATATGGTATTTTTTTAAACAAAATGTGGCCGAACTGGTTTTACGTTTAGGTGAACCAATAGAGTACCACAATTGTTAATTGTATTAAAAAGTCAAAATTTCCATTTAGTAACTTAACTGTAAACTTTATGAAGCCAACAATGACCGAAACTGACTGATTACTTCTATTGTACTTTAATGGTTTAAAGTCAGTAGTTTACAGATAAAAACACAGTAGTAGTAGTAGTAGTTGGCAAAAACCATCCATGTTTATAAAATGTTTATTCCTGTTTTTAGGTTTCAAGTATGAGGGTATCCCATGCAACCCTGTCCATATCCACATCCACCTTGTACCAAGCGACAGATGGATCTCTGCCGAAATACCATAAAGATGACCATCAAATAAAATACCATTCGCTCTAAGGAATGTTTTTTTCTGTTGACCAAAACTCTGATAGAACGAACCTGTGCCCTACTTCTGTGCCACAACCCAATAGATAGCCCTGTCCTGAACTCACAGCATTGTTTGAGCATCATAGATGTTACGGTGCATTCAAATCCCCCCCTAGAAAGTTTGTATTTATGAACTGAGAAGCCATAATTGCACCATCAGGCAATCTGGATGGAAACACAACATATGCATAAAGATGTGCAAAAAAAAATGCCCTTAATAAAGGTGAAAATTTGAGTATACTACGATGAAAACACATTTCCAGAACAAATCCCTCTTTGCGCAACAGAATAGTCACATGACTGCCTCGACAGACGTTGTGATTGGATAATTGGACTTACTAGTAGACCATTTTCACTGCACAGCGTCTAAAATGTTGATTTGATAACAACAAGATAACATGACCGTTTATTGAGTTTTGTCTATGTGATTGGAGACATTTATAATGTAAAAAAAAAGCACATTTTCTTTTAGTCAAATATTAGTGTAGTCAGATATGACCGGGATATTTCTTGACACGTTTAATGTTAATCAACCATGTACACTAAGGACCATGAAAAGATGCCCTCATATGCGACCAGGCAATTGCAAAATTCCAAACTTGTGCATCAGTTGAGCTCCCAATTTTTTATGGAAACAGAAACACAAGTTCCAAGTTTACCCATTGCGGTGGGTCAATCATGTGCAATCAGCTCACAAATATGACGTGAATGCACCATTAGTGTGTCTTTTCGACATGAACGCACCGTTAGTGTGTTCAGGGTTGGTGTTTACACTTAAAACGCCTATTAAAACGCCTATGACTATTTGTCTCTGCGTATTCATCTGGCACACCGGAAAGTATTTCAACATGAAAACGACGCGCTTTCACCTCTATGCAACACCGTCCTGCATTTGTAAAAGTACAAAACACACCTGATCTCTCAGCTCTAGGGGAGGCAGAAACTGTCAAGAGCTGTTATTATGAATCCGCGACATTAAATCTACTCATGTTTCGGTGCAATTCTTAAGAGCCTTTAATAATACACGGCCTGTGCTCCTGACAAATGTCATTGGCTGAAAAAAAAAATGACGAATGGGGCGCCTCCACGTTTAACAGGCTTATTACATAAAAATGACTACGGGGGAGAAATAACTTGTTCTCTCCGGAGAGATGGAAGGATATTTAGCTCTTCGTTTTGCTCACAGTTTCGATACGGTCCATACATTATGCTGCTATCTGGACCAGCATGGCAATGAAGCCGGGTAATTTTCTCATCTCTCGTCCACAAAGTAAATTCCATTTCCTTTCCTCCTCTCTGTAGCGTCTCCACGTCTTTATTGATTTATTCTGCGGGTTGCACCCCATCGAGACAGACCGTCTCATTCGGCGACTCTTCCCTGGAGACATTACAAAGACAAACAAACAGCTGTCTGCAGGCTCTCAAACCACTGTTTGGAGACAGCTCATTGTGAGGGTGATAACATCTGCGACTTGACGCACGTTTAAAATGCTCCTCCTTTAAATAACTCGGCTGAGATTGGATGGACTCTGTCTGGCCTCGCTGCAGAAACTGCACCTGAGCCCCAGACACCAACTTGTCTGTTTTCAGCCTTGCCGTTGAGTTTAAGGCCTCGTCCCCTTTGGCATTACTGAAAGATGCAACAAACAGCAGTGTCCTACACTGGTGATGGGAAAGTTTCTGACATATGTTGTACAAGAGACCTGGGACAAACATATTGTCCTGAAATATCACAGATTGAATATATTTTAGAACTTCTATAGGTAATGAAATTCATGGAGCCAATATTTAAAATCCAAATGTAATATAATTTATATTATCTAGTTAATTTAGTAATTTTGTGCGTATTTAAGTCCGGTGTGTTTGTAATCAGTTTATATGTGTGGCTTTTTGTTCTGCATGACTTTCATAAGATGCTTATTAACAATACAAGTTCCTTTCCAATAAAAGATTATTTGTTCAAATGCCTTGAAAGATCAATTGAAACGAACAAACTTAAAGCCAATGGAGACAAAACGCTAAAGGAATTGCCATTTGGAGTATCGAGAGACGATATTGCATATTATTCAATGAATTATTCACACAAACGTCTCTCAGGAATGCCCCTACCTTTTAAAAGAGCTTATTTAGGAGCGTTAGAGCTGAACGTAATAAATATGTAAATAGTTAATTCCAGGTGTTATTGATCACCAGTCCTCTGTGTGTGTTCAGAGGGGTCATGGGGAAGAGAGAAAGTAAGAAAGAGAAGGACTGGAGGAAGTAATGTACACCTACTCATCATGCCCTACATCATTAAACCTTTCGCACTTCCTGTCATCAAGAGCGATTCATTGAGACAACACTGCAAACGGCCTCAAATTCACAGTTTAATTGAGCACACAGTAATAACAGTAAAACTATCTCCAGTCGGCGCTGGAAACGCAATGGGGACCATATAGAGCTAATGATCTAAAACCAGGACAATATCATACGGGACATTTAGAGAGCACTGCTTAATGTCCCATGAGCCTTCATTGTTTTTTTATTATTTCAACAAAATCGCAATTTTTATAGACCACTACTTCATGGTGTAACAAATCAAATATTGTTTTTGGTCGCTGCAAATGTTTTCTGTTAGATGACTGCTCATACGCCTGAATGTCGAACGTCGCATGTAGCATAAAACTAACACTGTGTAGTTGTTAAAGCGGTTTTAGACTTTTTTTAGCATGTTGTTGCTATGGTTATCTGGGTGGTTGCAGAGTAAACACATTTCTATGCAGTTACTAGTGGATTGGGAATGGTCTCCAGGGTGCTGCTAAGATGTTGCTAAGCTAGCACACTGCTATAGCGGACTGTTCTTCCTGTCGCCAGGGTACTGCTAATGTATTTTGAAAGGTTTTAACATATTGCTCTACAGTTTCTAGGATGTTTCGCTGGTTGCCAGGGTGTTACTAAGGTGTTTCGAGTGGTTTTTAGCACACCACTATGCACTTTCTAGGATGTTCTGCAGGTTGCCATAGCGTTGTTAAGGCATTTTAAGTGGATTTAAGTGCTCTGTAATTTTTGGCTGGTTACCAAGGTGTTGTTATGGTGTTTTAGTGCATCACTTTACAAGCTGCATCTCATTTTTGGAGGCTGCGTCCTGTGGAGGTTACATCTGAAGGCTGAAGTCTTATTTAAAGCTGCAGTCCGTAACTTTTGGCACTCTAGAGGTTAATAAACAATCAGGGCTAGCTTGTCTTAATGCTCGCATTAGCGCATTGCACTAATTTACTGCACAATGAGAATATAAACAGCAAATACAAACTATTTTAAAAACGAACAGACCTTTACAACACAAAAGGTAAATCCAAGTCGAACAGCTATTTTTCTGAGCAAGAAACGCCACCAACAGCAGCCCTTTTCACTCTTGCTTTTTTTTTTTTTTTTTTTAATTTGAAAAAGACAAAGTTAGAAAGCCTTGCGCTTTTTCTCTGTCCAATTCGAGCGGAGAGCGAAAGCCGGACTTTGTTTTCCCTGAAAGTTATTGCATCCCTAATGGTGCTTAAAGTAATTACACTTTGTAATGTTTCTCTTTTCTTTCCTTCAGCGGGCCCCATCATCAGTGTGTGAGCCGCAGCTCTCTGCTAAATGATGCCATTAACCATATTGCATTTGTTGCCTCTCTGGCTACCCAAATGAGTTTCAGTTCACCGAGAGTTTAATTGACTGAAAACAAGGTTTACTTAAAATTACAGCGGTTAGACCAACTTCCTCGACAATGTAAAGAATGTGTTTTGAGTCACGCACTTAGTTTTCGGAATAAACGGCGTCTGCAAGCCTTTGTTTTATGAGTCAGCGCGTTTGAGCTACAAATTATGATTTCATATTTCATAGATTGACAGTCTCGAGGCAGCGCCAACACAGTCGCAGGGTGTTTTATTTTCTTTTATTTAAACAATTTTATGGTTGGATAGTTTGTATGAGTTCATTAATTCATTTTTAGACGATCTGTTTACACTCCGGTGAGGTTAATGTTTAGGGGTATAATTAAGGACGGACCTTCATTTTTGCTTTTGTTTAAAGATTTAATTTTATTTATTTTTTCTGGTAGTTCATTGGTGTGTGAGTGTTATATATATATGTATATAGATAGATAGATAGATATACTGACTACATGTAAGCATTAAATTCATTATCTTTTTAGAATTACTTGTTTAAAAGCGACTCACTGACCAATTCCAACCGGATTTTCTAATTGCAATTCTGACAAATGCTGTTATCTTGCACAATATCTTTTTTGTTTCATGTGTTTATTGTTTCAACGTGGTGATTCACTGACATTACTCCAAACAACTATTAAAAAATTTCAGCCTTTAATTTGCAGCTGACAGCTTTGTTTCCAGTACAAAAACCAGCCCGTCAATCAACGGAAACGTTCCGGTCTACACTGAGCAGATGTTTTTTGTGAACGCTAGGATGTTTGTAAATTCGCTATCGATTATCGGATAATTGCAAACAAATTACGTTACCCCAACGTGATGATTCTTTCACAGGTGTGCATACTTTTTGTGTTTTATCATCTCAAACAATTAGAGATGAACAATAAAAAAAATTCAATGTTCGTTTGTTGTTGTTGTTTTTAAATCATATCATACAGTGATTCGCAGAAAAAGGAGAGCAAATTAGGACTATTTAAATAAATCTATATAAATCTGTCCTCAACATGTTCCCCTGATGTTCCAAACCCAAAAGGCTTTTAGGTAACACTTTGGGACAAATTCTCACTGTCAACAAGTTTCTTCCTAGCATGTCTTTCAATAACGTATTGGCTGATACCAGCGCACATTCTGCATGACCAGTTTTAATTTCGTTGACGAATAATTTTCGGCATAGCTTTCGTCAATGGCAGATTTTTTCACCGACAAAAACGAGACAATATCTATTGACATTTTTGTCAACCAAAAAAAACGATTTGGGATAAGATGAATTCAGAACGAATCTGCTGCGTGGTTTTGGAGGTTAGATGCTTAACTTGCGCTCCAATGTATCATCGCCTATTGATCTATCCTGCAGGACGTAAGCTAACGTGCTATTTCTGCAAGTCTCATAAAACCTTCGAAAATCTCAGTATGTGGGAGTAAGAGAAGAGCAAGTGGGATGCAAGAGAGAACTCAATTTAGTCCGGTTTCTGAGCGCAGACGCTAAAGCGTACACAAACAGAGCTCGAGTGTTCTTGGAGAATTACATTAAAAACTTTTGTTGAATTGTCCTTTTTGTCAAGCATTCACTTAGCCTATATAACCATTGGTATTTTACGTCAAAGAAAAGCGTGTTCTTGTTCTTTGTGAGAAGTGATTATATTTAACATAATGGCATGTTGTGCGTCACCGTGGTTAAATCGGTGTCTGTCACGATCAAACCTTAATGTCAAATAATTTATCATCAGTATTTAGTGTTGCTAAATTAACATCATCATTTCATAGTGGTGAAACATTCAATTATTTGGCATATGTATATTATTTGGTAATATAATGTCCCCAAGTGAGACTGCGGGGTCTTAAGAAGTTAAATCTAATTCACAGAAATGTTCTTATGTCTATAGAAAATCTAGAATCGAGCAAATAAAGCAAAGCTTTATTATTGACAGATTTCCCCCCCCTTTTCCTAAAATCTGTGCTGTTATACACCACTGTATCCTCCAGTCACATCCTTGTTTTCTCCTATCTGCTCTGTTTGTTGATTATCGGGGGGTTCGAGCTATTGCACGGGCGAAAGAGCTGTGAGCTGACAAAGAGAAACGAATATCATTGTTATCTGATAGGGTGAAACTGACGTGCCCTCAGGAGACAGTTTATCTGAACACCCGGGCTGGAGAAAAGAGCGACGGATTCTCACAGCCTTGGCATTCTTTCCGGTGCACAATGAAACTGCGCTGTTTGTCTCTAAAAACATTAACACAAGAAGGAACGAGACGAAATATGGGTGACTTTCCTAAAGCATGTCATATTTTAGTTATGTATTTGATACAAAAGCAATTTTTTAGAACCATATAGATTTCTTAAAGAGCATTTAGGGGTGAAATGAGACTCTGATGCATTCATTCAAAAGAGATTCCCTTATATACTGTATATCCCCGAATCCAACACTTTTATCCGATAAGCCTTCCGGAGCTTGGAACTACAGCTCCCCCAAATGGCTCCGTATCTGTTTCACTCTCCTTTTATTCATCCATCTCTCTCCCTCTTATTCAATCATCCTCTCTCAGTCACTGTTATATGTCTGGAGATGTTCCACACAGCAAATCCATTAAAACAAGCAAACAGTCATTCTCGTATCCAAATACGGTTCGGGCCGAGGGTGCGAGTGTCAGATGAGCTCGTGAAAAGGAACAAAGCTGCTGGCTTTTTCCCCTCTGGGAAATCTCTGAAAACATTCATTTTTAGCATCCAGGCTCAAACCACCACTGAGAAATGGATCCAAATGGCCTCTGTCAGCCACACTGGTTGTTCTGGCCCCATAATGGTTGTGGGAGCATGTAATCCATTAAAAAAAAAGACTTCAGCTAGCACAACTGCATTTAGGAGCTCGTGGAATAAATTAATCATTGCTAACTGAACATTAATACAAAGGACATAGGACGTTTACACAAAGCCAAAGCCACCGATGAATAAAAACACGATGCTGCATCCGCACTAGCAAAGAATAAACAAGAAATTGTTGATGCAAATGTAAAATTCAAAAAATTCTAAATGCTTTAGATAATAGACTTTACATACAAATAAATACGTTCACAATGTTGCAGATACTATGTTTTGTGCTTGTTGGCAGATTTCTGCCAGTTAGCAGGTTTTTATGTATTTTTTTAATGCACAATGAGTTGAAATTGCTGGTTAATTTAGCAAATAATTACAAAGAAATAAGTAACGTTTAATGAAAAATTTTATTGTGAAATGGAAAGACTACAATAATAATAATAATTATATTAATTATATTAAATGATATTAAATTATGTCATATTTATTATATTAAAAGCATACAGTTCTATTGAACGCAAATGTTTGCTGGAACTTCATAACTTTATTGCATGTCTGCAAAATGTAGCTACTCACCCAAAACATTTAATTCATGCTTCAAAACCTAGTTACTGTGTCAGTAAAAATGTTAAGTACTTTTGTCATCATGTGAGCCACAGTGGTCCAAATGTTTAGTTGTTTTTTCACAGTCCACCATGGAAATTAAGGTTTTCTAAAAATAAATATTTAGATAGATGCAGACATTTGTTGAGGAGAGCCAATGCATACCGATTTTTCATGATTGAATGGATCGTTTAAATGCGATATCCTACAAGATAAAAAAAGATTGAGAAGTTGTGAAGAGTTTAAATGAGGATCGATTCATCAGGTTTGATCAACAAGCCATATGTAATTAGTTTTCGTGCAAACTGTGCAAGACAAATGTACTTACTGTTTGCACACGCGTGCCTAAGCATTTGCAACTTGCTCAAATCTATAAGAAATTCCAATCTGATGTAAACGAGATGCTAATTGTCCAGAGATCTGAAGAAAAAGTCGTTTGGGAATTGAGCCAAAGCAATTAAGAAAACTGTATTGGCATTAATGGTTCTATGGAAAATCTGTAGCATCCGTGGATCCTTTCCATTCCACAAAAGATTTACAGTGAATAAAATGTTCTAGAACTAATGAAAAAGATTTTTTAAACTGTTCTTACTGAACAATTATTCTATAGCATTGTTTTTGGAACTTTCTTTATTATAGATAGAAAGATAGTTTTGCGTTTGCTTTTGATATACGTAAGTTTTGCTACAGAAGTAGAAAGCTAAAGTCCCTATTGGATGTGGTTTCGGGATATCCCGGTGTCTCTGCATTTGTAATTTAAGATAGTTTGGTGGTATGTCAGAGCCAGTAAGCTAAGTAATAAACACAACCTGCTGGTATATTGAATAGACTGACATTTGCTTCTAAACTGACCCCTTCTCTTTATAGCCCATTTCCCCTTAATTTATTCCATACATCCAAGCCGGAGCAGTGCTCCAGTCGAGCTAAAGAAGAGCTGTAATGACCACATTGATCATGACGGCCTCTGCTGGGACGCACTCTCTTCAAGGCTGACCGAACGGACCTTGTGCACTCTCTCACCCAATCAAAAATCCATCTTCGCCCATCCCCCCAACCCCCCAGCCAATCAAAAGCTCATCTACCTTACCTCCTCACGGATGGGATACAATCAACAGCGCGTCTCGCCTCGGCCTTTCAGGTGGACATGCCTTTTCCACCCTCTCTGCCTTTACTTAACCGGTGGTGACTGGTGAATGCTTTCACAGAGGTAAACCAATGAAGCGCAACCAACATTAGCCACCTGGCAACAGAGAAAAGACCTCGTTCCAAACTCAAATTGAAGATCTCATAGAAAAGTTAGTCCTAATCTCATTGGTCCAACTTAAAAGTTGTGTGAGAAACAGCTAGACATGCTCTTGGATGGCTTTTCAAGTCAACAGACATTAAATCTCTTTTCAGTCAGTATAATCACCATAATTAACCATAATTACATTAACCTTATCATTATATACTTTCACAGAAAAACATAAATTAATATTGTATAATTACTGGAAAACCATCCTGTAAAAGACCCTGTTAAAGCTGCAAGCCATAACTTTTGCTGTTCTAGCAGTTAATAAACAAAACCGCATGCGTCTTGCAGAAGAACATTGTACCTAGATCTACTTCTCTTTGTTTATGTCTATGACATGTTCATGGTCCCTTATGAACATTCTGTTGACAATAATTAACTGTCATTAGAGTATAAGTAGACTGTCTGATTATTATCTGCTAACTCTTTATTGCGATGATCTACTAACAGACATTCTACTGACTATAGATAGCTTTTTAAGAACATGTCAACTTATTCTAACCCTACCAGTCTACTAAAACTGTACTAACACTTTAATGAAAGTTAGTTGACCTGTAGGTTACTTATTGTATGTTCAATACAAAAGTTACAGTGACCAAAGTTACTTATTGTATGTTCATAAGGGACCATCGAAATTAAGTGAAACCGTAGTTTTATCTATTTTAGCAGCTGTATCTCCTAAATCCACACTTCAAAAATCTTGGACCATCTGGGGATGTCTGGAATACTCTTTTTAAAAACACTATGCTTTGGGACACACTTATTCTTATCTCAGATACTAATTAGGATGGATAGTATGAACATTGGGTTGGAGTCTCTAATGAGTCATTGAGTTGAATCAGGTGTGTTTGATTAAGAAGACATGCAAAATGCGCTGTGGTGGTTGTGCTCCATGAAGGTTAGGAATCAATGAACACACTCAAAAAAAGAAAATGTAAACGCCTCAATTTCACATTACTGATAACATAAAATGAGACAAAAACTGTTGTGGCATGTATGTGGCATGCAGGTACTTGGCCTATATACATGTCGTGGTTTTTTACCTGGTAATGCATCGTTTTTATTCACAAAATCCAATATTTTACTCAATTTAACAACATTTTAGAACAGCATGTTTTTCAGCACGTGATTCTTTGTCCTATTACTAACCAAGCAATTATTAAACATTCAAGTTTACCAAACAACAGGACTTACAGTGAAATAATTGCTGTCTGAATGCACACATTTTATTACTGAAGTAAAATGTACATTTTCATTTACAGACATCACCCTGAGAAAATTATTACCTTTGGAGTAGTACTGGCTCTGAATAAGAGGATCCAGAGGTGTTTGATTTGTTTTTTAGCACTTTGCTCGGCAGTGCTATTTTGGATGGTAACAACGGCAGATTTTGTTGGTTGCTAGTGTGGTCAGTATGGCTGATTTCATAATGGACCAAGTGAAATGAGCCCATATCCATGTCTTTATAATGTCCTGGTATCATCGGTAAAGGTATATGGTTTGCAAGTTTTCCAATTAACTTTATTATTATTTATTTATTTTTTGTCTAGCACTTCTTTCTTAACAAGCCACATAATATTTGGCATTTGAAGGTCCGTAAATTGGATATATCCACATGTACTGCGACATAAAACTAACCTATATGCCTTCAGGGGTTGAACTTCTAAAGTTCTATAAACACACATGTAATATAGTCCTCTGAAGCAGATTGATGGGTTATAACATAACAAATTAATTATTTAATTATACCGTAAAAAAATGATTTCCGGTTATTTCCAGTGCCAAATTCCGGCTTTTTGTCTGACTTCTGACATAAGTTGCATAGTCATAGCCAAGAAGCCAGAACTCAGCGCTCTTTTGTGGAAAATAACTTGTGTTCGTCTGAAAGAAGAAAGCCATATACACCTTGGATATCTTGGGGGTGAGTAGTAGTTTATGATGAAATTTTCATTTTTGGGTGAACTATTCCTTTAACCCTATAGTGACTATATATGTTCCGATAAGCCATCTTGAACACTAGATAATACATCCTGTCAAAGAACATGATACAAACTACTACACTGATACCGAAAGCCACTCCTTTCAATCTAGTGTCCTTCATTTCCAAAGGGAGCTATTGAGCTGAACCCAATAGTCCTCTGGCCAACTGTCAGCACGGCTGATAAGACTACAAAAGAGTCAGTCACCGGCGGCATTGTGCAACCCAACCACAACAAAAGAAGACACGGTGAGTCCTCACTGCCTATCCATCTAAAAAGATCTACTCTGTGAGTGAAAGGATCCCAGTTTTACTTTCAAGGCCTTAAACCACGGTACGGGTGTCAGGGACGCCAAGCCTTTGTGTTCACGCCACATGGGTCATGTCCAAACAAATCGGCCAACAAACCCCGTGACTGGCGCATCAATCAGAGGGTGAGTGATGTGAAAAGAGTATTTTCTTTTTTCGTTTAAGGTAGTGACAGATGCACTGGTGGTTACATAGGTAATGAGAACCATTTGTTCAGCTCCACCGCAGGGGAAGGATTCATCCAGATTTATTTTTAGGAACAGAAATGGTTCAAGCAGGCCCTTAGGTCTCTTTTGACTGTCTTCTATTCTACCTATATGTCTCCTCCTTGCTCTCACTTGCCTCTTGAGTGTTATTCTCTTTCTTTTTCTTCTGTCTATAGTACCTGCAGCATCCTCAGGAAGCTGTGCCATTTGTGCTTGGAAATTTTACAGTTTCATTTGAAAAGGTTACTGCGGAACATTTTTTTCACCCCTCAAGCTGAAAATGCCAAGTTGTAACTGCAATAGATATTAAGCTATTTATGTATCCCCATCAATATCAGTTCAGATCAGTGGGCAAAATTTCTTGACCTGTTACTAAATTTACTAATCGTTCTGATATGGTGATAGGGATCTGCTCAGAAGCAGTGTAAAATGTCAACATGAAACAGCTTGCTATTTGTTTGAAAAATGACACATTTCGTTGATTCAGAGTTGATTAAAACTTTGCAGGATATTTTCAATCACAGCTGATACACACTGCATTAGAGGCCATTTTAAGAATACATATTTGGTGCAATTGACTCAAGTTAAAGAAGCTCATTAGAAAAACATACAAGCGTTACATAAACTGCTATTAAAACTACTTAGGTTTCAAACTCTGGAACAATCTCCCTAACACTGTTTGGGAAGCAGACACACTTTGTCTGTATCAATCTAGATTAAAGACAATCTCTTTAACCTGGCTTACACATAACACACTAATAAATCCATTCAAAATAATACATCTCTTTACATATATCAATCAATCAATCAATCAATCATTTTTATTTATATAGCGCTTTTAACAACACAGGTTGCATCAAAGCACTGTACAGTATAATGACAGGGATATATAGTGACGAGAGTGACCAATTTCTTATTAAATGCAGAGACGGTCTCTGTAGTCAATTCAACGATAGTCACTAGAAGTTAAGTGTCCCCAACCAAGCAAGCCAGAGGCGACAGCGGCAAGAAACAAAACCCCATGCATATAGAATGGAGAAAAAAAAACCTTGGGAGAAACCAGACTCAGTTGGGGTCAGTTCTCCTCTGACCGGACGCCCAGCACTTAACCTCCAGTTCAATTTTAAACGCAGCTGTGTCAGATAGTGTAAATGACTTAGTGTGTGCGTGTGTGTGTGTGCATCAGGATCTGGTGATCTGTCGACGGGCGCATCTAGGTTTTCTGGTCTCTGATGAACATAATCTCTGGGTGCTGATCCACCATCTAGTCTGGATACAAACTGTGAAAACAGATTGAGAAAGAAACAGGACTAATATTAGCGTAGATGCCATTCTTTTTACGATGTCACAAGTACATCGTATTTTAGGAGTAGTGTTCCCGGTTCCAGCAAATCTAAGTAATGCAGCCTAAAAATCCTTTAACGGATTTGAATAATAAAAGGTGTGTTGGTGTGTTATGTGTAGGCTAAGTTAAAAAGATGTGTCTTTAATCTAGATTTAAACTGGCAGAGTGTGTCTGCTTCCCGAACAGAGTTAGGGAGATTGTTCCAGAGTTTAGGTGCTAGATAGGAAAATGATCTGCCGCCCGCAGTTGATTTTGATATTCTAGGTATTATCAAATGGCCAGAGTTTTGAGAACGCAGCGGACGTGCAGGACTATAATGTGATAAGAGCTCGCTCAAGTATTGAGGAGCTAAACCATTCAGGGCTTTATAGGTAATTAATAGGATTTTAAAATCTATTCGATGTTTGATAGGGAGCCAGTGCAGTGTTGACAGAACCGGGCTAATATGATCATACTTCCTAGTTCTAGTAAGGACTCTGGCTGCTGTGTTTTGGACTAGCTGAAGTTTGTTTATTAAGCGTGCAGAACAACCACCCAATAAAGCATTGCAATAATCTAACCTTGAGGTCATAAACGCATGAATTAATATTTCTGCATTAGAGGTTGAAAGCATAGGTCGTAATTTAGATATATTTTTAAGATGGAAAAACGCAGTTTTACAGATGCTAGAAACATGATTTTCAAAGGAAAGATTGCGGTCAAACAGCACACCTAGGTTCCTAACTGATGATGAAGAATTAACAGAGCAGCCATCAAGTGATAGGCTGTGTTCTAGATTATTATATGTGGGGTTTTTAGGTCCAATTATTAGCACCTCTGTTTTTTCAGAATTTAACATTAAGAAGTTACTCATCATCCAGCTTTTTATATCGACTATGCATTCTGTTAGATTCTCAATAGATATATATTAAAAGACTGTCAGGCTACATTAATTAGATCAGCCAAAACCACACATACACACACACACACACACAATAAGTGCTGGTCATCCGGTCAGAGGAGAACTGGTCCCCAACTGAACCTGGATTCTCCCAAGGTTTTTTTTTCTCTCTTCTGTCATGAATTGGGTTTTGGTTCCTTGCTGCTGTCGCCTCTGGCTTACTTAGTTGGGCACACTTAATTTCTAGCCATTATAGGGATCATTCTAGGGATCAAATTATCGTCAATTTGATTACACAGACAGTCTTTGAAAGTGTTTAATCTTGTCATTTTACATTACTTGCACTCTATTTTCCTAATTGATAATGTTCAGTGCTCTGACACAATCTGTATTGTTAAAAGCGCTACATAAATAAAAGTGATTGATTGATTGATTCCAAAGTATATGTAACTAATTATAAAAGCAATGGCTTATTGTATTAATGACAGCCAATGATTGTATCCACACTTATGTTATACATAAGAGTTCAAGAGATTGTTGGTCTTAGGGTTAATCTTAGGGTTAAGTTTATAAATATATTTTAACCATTATTTCGTAGTACTAGCTGTTTTACGAATCTTGTGAACTCAGACACAGTAGTCTACTGTCTAGTATATGCATTTTAGAACGTAAAAGAAATATGTGTAGTATTTGAAAGTATACTCATATTATTCTCATAAAATGAAAGGGAACCAAAGTTCTAAACTTTACCCATTCTTGTTATGCACACTCTTTTATCACCTGGCATAAAACCCCAGAGAATGCCTTCATAACACAGAGATTTTTTTTTTATGAACACCTTTTTCCTCTCCTTTTTCATTAAGTGCCCGGCACAATCAATAGACTCTCAATACAATTTTCACCTTTTTTATTTTGAAGTACTTGCACGGCACACAAAAGATTCACCGTATCTGTGTGGCACATGCTGGCTATTGAAGCCCAAACACATGTGCAGAGTCACACATGCACACAGTAATGAGTAAGAGGAAGCTGAAAGAGCCCTATTCAGATGTCGGGCGTCTGCGGGGAGCTGATCTCATTCTGTGGGGTGTCACGGGGCAGGACCGCTAAGATTACTGCATAATAAATGGAGCCGGAGCAAAGGCAGCTGTTAATTACCAACGTGTCCGTTCAATGGGTTTCTCTTGTCCCCCATCATGTCCCTTTTTGTGTCTTTAACCCCTCACCTTCGTTTCCTTTCGTTTCCTTCGTTTCATCTAAAGGTTCAGCCATTAAAAAAATGAAAAGAAAAGATGCAGAGTCAGACAGACTTGCAAAATAGCAGACCCGATATATTAAATTCTTGTGGAGCTACTTTGTAAGCAGTGCCTGCTTGATATTTTAGAATCTTAGTATTTGCGATCTATCAATCAGTCTATTTCTATCTAGTTAGCTAGCTAGCACTTTTAGTTCTTTGGGCTTTTAGAAATATGTTAAAACAGTTATGACCTTCAAAAAACTAAAATGTAAAAAAAAAAGTTAAATACAAATCGCCCCTTGGATATAAAAGTATCTGTACTTTAGTGTGAAGAATTTGTTATAGAAGGCTTTATTGGTGTTTTTTTTTTTTTTTTTTTGTGACACAGAGATTGAATTTGGTGCTAAATTTTATTCTTTTTATTCTTTTTTTCTCCTCTTCAGCAACATTACATGCATATACAGTTAAAATTTAATTTTCTCAGAAAATGTGATGATTAGAACCGAATAATAGTACAATCAAGTACATATAACAGGCTTCTTAAATGACGAAGCAATAAACAAAAACATCCATGGCATTCCAATCAATGAAATCTATTTTAAGTATCTTCTAAAAGCAGGGTAACTGTTAAATACGATCAATATGTAATCTCTTTACACTATAAGCTAAATTGTGTCACTTTATCCACTTTAATGCACTTGCTTAAATTCATCTCCTGTGAGTTGCAGTGGGAAACTCAAACATGTGTCTTAATGTTCGCTGCTGTAATTTACCTGCTGTTATTAACTACATCGGCCTCCATTTGCCTGCAGTCACAAGGTGAAAATATTAAAGCTTTGCCCTGCTCAAATGTAATGATATAATGTTAAAAGTGCATTCATATTCATGGTGTCTCAAAATATCACAAATTACTGTATGTACATTCTGGAAGTGGACTTGTTTTTTTACCTGGCAAGGCCACCATTTAGGACACCCTACTAACACTTCCTCCTTTGTTAGACAATAGTTGAATGTCACTTCTGATGTCACTGTGTATCCGGCGTGCATAGAAGTTATTTTAATTACCTCTAATTAAGCTTGATACACACACACACACACACACACACACACACACACACACACACACACCAGAAAACTATTAACTGAATTCAAAAGCATGCAGGTAAAACATTACTTTTAAACTGCATCCAAATGAAGTTTTAAATGAACGTTTGGGAAAGTTCAGTCATTTTTCATCCCACAAAACGCAAGAATTTTTAGATTACAGATATGTAACACCACATTTGTCTCCGTAATTATGTCCAGAGGGGAAACGTGAGTTTTTTTTTTGTGCTTTTCACAAACCCCTCGTTTCAGACAACAAGCCAAACCAGTTTACCTTTATTGTCTTTGTAGACGTAAATGATATATGAACAATTCAAATGTATGTAAATGAAGACATCTGTTCTTTTCCAGGCATTTTTACCTAAAACCATGTGCGATCCATTTTTCAGTAGACTGCAGGCATTTTTGATATATGCTATAGTCATGCAACATATGGAAAGCAGTTGGTTCAATGACAAAGGAGCCAATGTAGATTTGTAGAGTACATGACTGCCAAACTAAGTCTGTGACCAAGAAAAGTAATTTTATTTAGACACACAACCTGGTCTTCTTTGGATTCCACAACCTGAGGGTGTTTGTTCTGTCTAATGAATGTTCAAATGACAACTGAATACCAAATGACTATAAAATATTTTTCATCAAGAATATATGGTGCTTGCTTTTTCTAAACTGCTGTTTTGTGGTGCGTTACTTAAACGCATAGTTTGTTATACTAACATTATGCAATGATTCTGTGTACCATGAAACCATAGTTCTACTGGACAAGCAGGACATATAAACTTTCTATACATTTTAGCATGTCAGCACCGTTTTGTGGAGTTTTGAAGTCATCATCGGATTGGTTAAATTGTACAAGAAACGTGATACAGAACAAACTGTTTGACACGTCAAATGGCCTCATACACGTGCCTTGGCCAATGAATGCTCCCTTGGATTCCAGACCTTCAAACTTCAGGCTGACACTGAAGACACACCAACAGACAAGACAGGACAAGATACTTTTGCTATATAACAAAGTGACAGCTTAAAACAATAAATACAATTTTGTGGCTCTTTAATGTGTCACGAGAGGTCGCTAAAATGCCTACAGTAAGTTGAAACGGTTTGTGAGCTGATCACGTGTTCATCTTTATACTTCTAGTACAAACATGAGTGAATATCAGAAGAAATCTTATTTTGATGATGGAATAACACTTTTTATGCCAGCTTTTAATTTACTCTCCCCTCTGATTTGTTGGTTGAAACAAAATGGCTAAATCTGCATTATGATTGGTCAGGTCACCTGTCAATAAACCTCTCATCGAATTGTCGATTATTGACAGACCTATGTTTTTGAAGCAGAAATAGTTTTAAGTTTTAAGAAATAGTTGTGACTAGCTAGTTCATTTTTCCAGTGTCGAATTGTGCTAGGGTGGTTAAGATGTCACATTGTTTTATTGGGGTGTTCTGAATGGTTGCTAGGGAGTTTTGGGTTGTTACAGGGTGGTTTCTTACTGGTAAACGTCAAAAGAGTATTCTGTGATATTCTGGTGCATGATATTTTATTCTATGCTGTCTGTGTAGCTTGAGGTTCTC
This sequence comes from Puntigrus tetrazona, assembly GCF_018831695.1. Lineage (NCBI taxonomy): Eukaryota > Metazoa > Chordata > Actinopteri > Cypriniformes > Cyprinidae > Puntigrus > Puntigrus tetrazona. The sequence continues at coordinate 14,137,523 of NC_056702.1, read as the reverse complement.
CTTTTTTTTGCCTATACTACTGATCCCACTCGATTAAGTGACAGCCAATAAGGAAGGTCGACACACTAACAAGAAAACTACGAGGTTTATTTTGCAGCCCTACCAGCTGGCCTCTGTTACATCCATTATGCCATTTGGCAGGTAAAAAATATTAGGTCAAAAGTGAGATACAGCTGGACATTTAATGTGCTTTTACTAATCACATAGCAATGTGATTTGTTAATCTGTTCCATTTACACTTAAACGCTTGTGGGTTTCACTTTATTTTGATTGGCCTTTATGAGCATTCTGTTGACAATAAGTAACTTTGCACCTACATGTCAACTAATTTTCAATAGAGTGTTAGTAGAGTATTAGTAGACTGGTAGGGTTAGGGTTAGAATAAGTTTACGTATTCTTGAAAAGATACCAGTAGAGTAATAAATCATAATGCAGATAAAAATCGGACAGTCTGTTATAATGATGCTTGGTGACATGTAGGCACAAAGTTACTTATTGTCAATAAAATGTTCATAAGGGACCATCAGAATAAAGTGTTACCAACCTGTGTATTTGCAGACTTACTTCTGGCAAGCAGTCTTGCTTCAAGCTCAGCAGCAGTGTAGAACATGACACATAACCTGAAAGAAACCACAAAGAACCTTGGTAGAGAGCCATCGCATGTCTTTTTTTGGCTCCAATTGGGGAATCCAGCAAAGAAAGTCACCGTGATGCCCCTGAAGACAACATCATGATGTTCTTAACTAGGAATCCATCTTAATTAGACTCTTCTTTTACCACAAACACAAACAGCCATTGTAAATAAAGTTCAGGCTGGGCTGATTGTGACCTGAGCTCAGAGTTCCTGTGGGCTGAATATGGGCTCTCAGTGGCTCTATGGGAATGAAAGCTGACTGGGGCCCAATTGTGATTTATGTCAGCTAGAGTTTGTGGAGCAGCGGGTTGCCAAGAGAAGATGAATACGAGACCCAACTGCAGGAGACAATCTGATTACACCACACAGCGGCCTTTCATCTTCATTTCACCGCACCAAGGCCCAGTTCAGCGGCGATGGGGGAAAGCCCCTGCAGTTGCCAAAAAAAAAAGGTTAAGGTTATGACGATAGCTCAGAAGAAGGGACAGAAGTGTTCTAATAACCGTTTCTAAGGTTATGGGATGAATATAATTTACAGCCTGAATAGTAAGCATTTACGGCTTAGGTTGGAAATGAAAATCTCTGTTTCTTTGGAAATTGGCTCTGACTTCTATTTTAGAATATTCTCATGTCTTCATCTTGCTGAAAAAAAAGAAAAAACTGATTTGCTGGTCTTAGCTGGTTTAAGCTGGTTTAGCTTTGATTCCCCAAAGAAGAAAAAAAATTGCTCGAGTTATTGCTTAGAACTAGCACATTCATTTGCCAATGGGGTAAAGCAAAATAATATATATATAAAAAAAAACTGGATTATTTTGCTTACCTCATTGTTTCAAGCAAAACATACTTATTTTTGACTTTTTATTTTCTGAAAACAAGACTATAATTTTCACTTTTCTTCTTGATTTAAGAGTTTTTAGATATTTTTAAATATAAAAATATAAATCTAAGCCAGAAAAGCATTTTATAAAACGTTTACTCAAAATAGCATATTTTCCAAAAACACAGTCAAGAAAACTCATTGGAATTGGAATCTGTATCTAACATTTTAACAGATTCCTCACGTCTTAGACCCGAGGAATTCTGCTGTAAATAAATTGGGGTTTTCTGCTCTTTGGTCTCTGCTCCTGGTCTCCCAGTCTGGTCAGGTTGGTGTTTAGCTTGTATATATTGTCACTGACATGGTGACCGACTGCTCAGACTCAACAAAGGAGCACAGCTAATTAATGAAGCATCAAAAAATATATACACTGGGTCAAGGTTGCAATGATGTCATACTTGAAGGAAAATGGACAGACAAACACTCTTTCAGTTTTATATTCCTCAACTTCTCAGGATGACTCAGAGGACACCATTTTTCGTGGTATGCACATGGCCCTGCAGGTGCATTAACAGGTTATTGACTCAACCTTGAGCACAGCGCTGAAAGATGTGATTGCCTCGACTCCCTTCACACAGATCAAAGCTCTACTGTTTGAAGCTGAGTAGACCGCGGAGACCGTGAGCCAGAAAGAAGACCTCCGTATTAAACATAAATCACTTAGCTGAATGGATGTCTTACCAGCAGTGACACAATCTAACAGGCTAGAGTTAAAAAGATTGTGAAAATGCCGATGGCTAATCTAGAAGATACGTGTACAATCTGCAGCTTACTAACCTGCTAGAAGACAGCGAGACACGGGGCACCACCGGTCATTTGGAAAAGGCCTTTCCAATGAGGACGCTGTCACCAGCTGACAGGGAAATTATTGAAGGGTTAAGAGGCGTATGCAGGGAGCAAAATGGAATTTTTTTACCTACCAATGGTGGGAAATTTACAGGTTATAAATATTTATCACCTGACATGAAACTGTATTTTGCATTTTAAGTACAAAATATATAGTATATTTGTGTCCCTGTAAATATGGCATTATTCTTTCTTGCATATCTGTGACGAACAGCTTCAATCATTTCGCGCCTTCTTTCAGACACGCTTGTCAAAAACATAGCGATTTTGTTTTATTTTGGTATGCTGAAGTGAAACTGTGTTAATTCTCCGAAAATCGTGCATCCTAGATAGAAGTTTTGACTTCCAGTTTCCAATACTGCTCAATCATAAGTTTCTTTTTTAGTTGTGATTGCGTGACATCGCATAAATGAACAAGCATTGAACCATATCATAATTTTACTTAATATTCATTTATGCACCTGTTTATTGGTAATTTATGTGTAGTGTGTTCAGTATGTCAAAATTAACACTAACCTTTAATGAATGCTGTAAAAAATATTGTTCATAGCTGTTTGATGCCTAATGCACAAACTAATCTCAAACAAATTGTACTTTATTTTAAAGTGTTATCAGATGTGCCAGGTACAAAATATTATTTCTTTAGTAGACAGTTCCTAAGTGCGATTTGTGAGTGTTCATTTTGGACTTTCCAGCTTTCCATCTACGCTAAACACAATGCTGTTCGTTCGAAGAACAGACAGCACGTATAAATCGTCATTGTTGTTCTTATATACTGTCCATTCGAGATAAGTTAAACTTCTTTTGCTTCAAGAGACTATTTTGCATTTGGTTACTCCTCTCAGACCTGAAAGAGATGCCTCACATCTGATAGGATGGGGACTATGCCCAGTGTTGCGGATGGATGCCATGACACCTGCTCAGCAAGAGGGGCCATGAGAGATTGACTTACATACTGTACTGGACACTAGCCAGTGTGTCATGTCTTATTTCTGCTCAGCCGGAGGACCGTAATGCCAGTTGTGGCAGCTTCATAAGTGTGCCTTTGACACTTCATTGACTTCGGCTGCAGCGCGATGCTGACTGCGAGATTGAACCTGTTTGCAGACAAAATCCCACCTGACTTCAATAAGAACAAGGTCAATAAGTTTGACAAGGACCCGCAAGCTGTTTGCGGTGTCATTTACTGTACAAATTTATTACTTCTGCCTATCCAAACCAAACACTGACCGCTTTTTTTCTTTAATGTTTTGAATTTGTCAATCTCCGATAAAGGTTTTCTCGATGTATCAAATACTTGCATTTGAAAGGAAGCGAAAAGTGACATAGCATTAATATAAAGTATTACAGTTTACACGCACGTTTCTTTCTGTGAATTGTGGGGATTTGTGTGACTTATTGTTTTAAGTTAACTGTTCTTTTTAGCTAGTCAAGCTAGTCAAAATAAGCCAAATGCTGTTTAATTCTTTGTTTTCAATCCTCTAATCCTACGCCTTGCAGAAAACCTGTTTGCATTTATTATATTTTTAATTTATTTATTAATTTTTTGCAGGCCAGTCCCACAATGTAGCATAAAAAAGTACACACACAAGCATATTATTCATGTTTTCAGCATTAATAATAATAATAATACGTTTCTTGGCCATTAACATCGAAAATAGAAACAGAAGAAAGTTTGTTAACCAAGCTGTTTTGGGTCACCATTGACTCACATAGTATTTTTTTTTCCTACTATTGAAGTCAATGGTGGCCCAAAACAGCCTGGTTCCAAACTTTTTTCAGAATAATCTTGGGTGAACTGCTCCTTTAACGACACTGTTGTCTCGTGCTTGTGATATATGTAAAGTAAGTCCTTACTAAAGTTTCTCTTGACTGGTTAAAAGAGTTTTTAAAAAGGAATGTTGCGCATTATAAGGTCAAACTTGTCAAAACTGCCCTTATGCTGCTAAATGACTCAGCCAAGAACATTCTACTCCCTCCTGAATTATCATCTGGATGGCAAGATCTCTCCAACTGTGCCCAACATCATTAGGGATTCTCTAGGTTTCTCTGCAGGCAGGGTATCCATCATTAAGATTAATGCCTTATCGCATTTCAGATTCCTATTTTCATGCCAAGCCTCTGTCCAGCTTCTGGTTGTTTTGACAGGGAACATCCAAAGATATCTAAATTCAACAGATTGTCCAAAAATACAATTTAGTAATGTTATCCTGACCAAACCTGCATGGCATTTTTCAGTATTAAATTGTATTTCTATACTATTTCATTTAGAACTTTGAGGCAAAATGTGTTACAGTTTTTTTCAATTGCTAACAAGCATTTACCAATACTTAAAATACTTTTTCTAAACTCTTAACACAGCAACACACTAACATCACACAATTAGCCAAATTGATAATTTTCTGGCCAAAACCATGTTTTGTTAAATAAATACAAACTCTCCATTTCAAAATGCTGAGTACCTTTTTCTACATATACTAACTCTATCAAAACACAGCAAACCTGATTCAAAATTGAATCATTCAATCAAAACATTAGCACTAGTTTTCAATCCAACAGAAACATATAGTCAATCATAACACATAGACTGACAAAATGCTAACAATTAATTACAAAAATCTGCATTACTTTGTGTTTTGGTTTGACCTTGTGGGGACACTTTATTTGGTCCTCTTGAGAAAACAAGATTAGATATTTGAGAGTCCCCACAAAAAAATGGAAACCAGTGTTTGTGTATGTGTGGATTACTGTAGGGCAGTATGTGTACAGCATAGTTGAGGACTCATCAGTAATTTATGAAATGTAAAAGAAAAGTGACAGAATTGCTGAAGTAAATTAGCAAAATGAAATTGCTGTCAGTGATCCAAAAAAATATACAGGCCTTTGGCCTTTAGTTAAAAAAAAAAAAAGACAGACAAAAAACAAAAAAAAACAGAAATAAAGTTCTAATCTATACGATCTTCAGCAACTGGCCACATGTTCTCATCGACATCACATCTTATATTTTCTCTTGCTATGCATCTGGGATAGAAACGTTTAGCATGCCTTATCCAGCCTTGGCAGTCTTCAGCGGAGATATCTCGGCAGCCAGCCTCCATGGCATCCAGGAGGGACATCTGATCATGTGGTCTATGATCATAGACTTTCCACCTCCAGGCAGAAAAAATTCCTCAATAGGATTGAGGAAAGGAGAGTACGGAGGAAGAAAAAGAGAAATCATTCTCAGATGGGCTGCAAACCAATTTGTGATTGCATGTGAATGGTGGAACGCTTACATTGTCCCATACAATCACAAATGTCCTCATGTTTCCTCCTACTTGTTCCCTTTCTGCTGCTGGTACCAGTTGTTGGTGGAGGTCATCTAAAAACAAAAGAAGGCGCTCTGTGTTGAAGGGACCGATCTGGCTTTTCTGCAGGACCAAACCAGCACTTGAGATTGCAGCACACATTGTGATATTTGCTCCTCTTTGACCCGGAACATCAGCAGTGGCCCTTTTTCCAATCAGATTTCTTCCTCGTCTCACGAGTTTTGCCAGGTTAAATCCTGCCTCATCTACATAAATGAATTTATGTGGTGTCTGATTAGCCTCCAACTCCATAACTCTCTGAAAGAAATTAAACACATGATGTTTAAATGCTTTTCACTGTGTGGGTATGTTTACTTGAGTAGTAATTGATAGTAGTGGAAAAAACTGTAGAGTAGCATAAAAGAATTGGATGTACTGTATAGGCACCTGGACATATTGGTGTCGGAGTTCCTTGACCCGCTCACTGTTTCTTTCAAAGGGCACTTTGTACAGCTGTTTCATTCAATTCTGTGTTTGTTCAGAGTTCGAGTGATGGTAGCCAGGCTGATGCTTTCCACATTCTGGAATACCAGGTTGTCCTGTACAATTCTGGATTGAATTTCTCTAAGTTTTATTGCATTGTCAGCTATAACCCACCCTACAATAGCATGCTCTTGGTCCTCAGTGAGCAGTTTTCTTCTTCCCCCAGAGCAAGGAAGTCGTTGTGTTCTTTAGAGGAACAAAATAAAAGTACATATTTGTATTTGTATCTTGGCGGCCAACAGTTATTGTGATACATTACAACTGCAATTATGGCCCTCACGAAACTCATTGCTTACCTGTTGGTTTGTTGAAAAATTCGGATAATGGATGCCACAGTTGACCGTCTAAGATTGGGCTGGACTCTTTAACCTGCCTCTCTCAATGACAGACCATGGTTTATCACGTGGTCAATAATAGTGGCTCTTATTTCATCTGTAACAACAGCTCTTACTCTTACAGCTCTTACTCTACCCCTACCTGTTCTACCTTGTCCCGGTCCAGCTTCTCCTCTCCCTAGTCCACCTTGCCCTCTCCCTAGTCCAGCTTCTCCTCTCCCTCGTCCACCTTCTCCTCTCCCTCGTCCACCTTCTCCTCTCCCTAGTCCAGCTTCTCCTCTCCTCGTCCACCTTCTCCTCTCCCTCGTCTACCTTGTCCTCTCCCTCGTCTACCTTGTCCTCTCCCTCGTCCAACTCTTCCTCGTCCCGACATCTTCTTTCTTTTTCAGTTTTTCTGTTGTTCTGTATTGTTTTGAACAAAAACCAGTCCAGAAAGTGTTCAAATCCATGTAATCCATTACTTGGAATTAATCAATAAGATTGGAATCAGCTATCTCTTAATTATCAGTAATTAAAATAATTATTATCAGCTCTTTTAAGCTGCTGTTTTTACAGAAGTAGAGGCTTTACAATATAGTTAGAGTTTGGAACATTAGCTCTTTATTTTTGACATGCTGTGTTTAAGCATTTGTAAAAATGATAAGAAAGAGCCATGATTTTGCTATGGGGTAAACTTGTGTAAAAAGAAAATGTAAGCATTTTAAAAATGTGTTAATTGACTGAATATTGTGTGAAAACAACATGAATTGTGTTAATGGTATGGTTACAACAAACGGATGTTGTGCTAATTGTGTTTAGAGTTTTGAAAATGTGACTAGAAATTGGACAAAAGGATGTTAGCAATAGAAAAAAACTGTAAATGTGTTATAATTTGAATATTTAGGCTGCACCATATGACATATTTAGGATTTCAGGTAATAAATGAATTGTTTTTATTACATAATATGCGATAAATAGCATACAGTTTGCATTGGACTCCAAAAAAATACATATATATATTTTAATTTTAAAATTTCCTTTTAATTGAGTTCCAGTTCATAATAAAGCATAAAAATATATCATATATCCAACCCAAAACGTTCTTGTTGAACAATTTCCTTTGTTTCTTCAAAAAAAGGTCACGCACTCACTGTTTCAATACAACGCCATTTCTAACGCTCGCTCTCTCTTCATGTGCCTCCTGTGGGCAGTGTTGTTTTATTGGGAACACCTGTACTGCCTGCACTAAATTAATTTCTAAAGGCCGGTGGTGAGGGAACTCCACCGCCCACAATAAATTCAGCTCGCGGGGGGAAACAACCAGGGGAATCAACTTTTTAAAAGCTACACCGATGGGAGATGTAGTTCTTCTGACACACTGCTCTATTTGTGAGGTTGAGAGTGTGTATTTATGCCAGGAGGAAGAGGAAAAGAGCTTTATGTAGAGCCATATGTCATAAGAGAGGGGTGGAAAATAATAAGTGAATGGAAGTGTTGCTATTAGCACAACAGCCCTGTAATCATCTTAACGCAGTATCTTTTCATAGCCTGGCTAAACGGAAGAGCTCGGCCCTATAATTGAGGATAATATCTTATTATTTTAAAGCCTTCATGTACTTGGGATCGACTCTGAGAGCTTTAGATATAGTCTTATGATCTGATAATGCTGCTCAAGGGCTTCTGGGTCGCCTCTTTTAAGGATCGTTTTGGTAGTGAATAAAAAAGTTCTATGAAAAAAAAACATATTTGCAAAAGAATGAAATCCCCAAATTCTGAATTCACCATCATTTCGTGAATAAGAATGATGATGGAGTTCACCGTGTTCTGTCAGAATGATGTATTTACTCATTTCTTAGCTTTAAATTAATGGTAATTTTTGTGGAAACTCTAGCAGATTTCTATGCAAGCTCATTCAGTTTAATTTAGTTTATTTAAAAGTTGTATTATTCACATACGATTGCTTTATATGTAATTTATTACAGTGTTATTACTATTCTTAATTGTTTACTATTTCCACTGAGATTTCAGCACAGCATCAAATACATTTAATGTGCATCTTTTGTGCAGTTGCGCCAGCTCTAAAAAGCATCCTTTTGTCAGTGGATGACAAATAGAAAGACAACAGCGTGAAACTATCCAATACAATCTTCTTTTTAAAAAGACTGTAATTACTATATGCACCTTTCATATAAAAATTACAGCTTGATGTTCTTTAATAGTCGGCACACAGAAACATTGACAAGGAACTTTTAAAATAGAAACATTTAGCGTCAATTTATACACAATCGTTGCAGTTTTGATTATTTGCAGACCATCCATTTGCTTGTAAAAAAAAAAAAATCAATTAGCACAGCTTGTTACCCAGAATTCATAGTTTGGAGAAAAACAGGACGTAGGACCTTTGATTCCCACAGTGGAACAGCGGAGCGGTATGTAAATGATGCAGCTTAAAGTGCTTTTTCCAGCTTCCTGTCACCACAGGAAGCACATATTCTCCCGGTAGGGGGTCTTCCAAATCACATAAAGAACAACTGCTGGGATAGCAGAGGGCCCAACAAATCCGAAGTGGTTCAACCCTTTGAGAAGCAGCTCTCATTCCAACCAGAACTCCAATTTAAAAGCTCTCCCCACCATTACAAATGAGTCTCACAGAGCACAAGAGAGACCACACAGCAGCCGGCCAAATCCTCAAGACAAGAGTGGCGGCTTTACTCGCTCTGTGAAATGCAACGACTGTTGAGTAGAAGTGTAGACTCGTGGTGTTCATAGGAACCCCCTCGAATGGACACGAGGCCTTTTAGGGGACTGTTCGCATGGTGCTTTGTATCCGTAGCCGTGGTGGCTCAGAACTGTCCAATGGGAGGTCTTATGCTCTGATTGTCTGGTACAGCTTGCAGCAAAAGAAGCCGCAAAGACCCAGGCAGGAAGGTTGTAATGGGCCAAAGATGTGTCTGTGAACAATGGTGATCTCTTAGTATGGCAGTGGGGAGATAAGCAGCGTTTCTTTTGCTTGGCATGGCATTAAAAGCACACTTGCTGTTTCTGGAGCGATCGCGGCTGGTGAAGGCAAGAAACATCAGCCATGCGGGTTCATGTTATCGCCGCATGAGAGTTTGACGCTCCGAGAGTGCCATATGGTGGTCACTCGCTATAATGCAGCAATGTGCTACTCTTCAGTAGCCAGTAAATGGATGATGTACCAAATGTGACTCTGGACCGCAAAAGCCAATCATAAGGGTCAGCGTTTTTGAAATTGAGATGCGCGCATTATCTGGAAGGTAAATTATGATTTGTTAGGATAGAACAATATTTGTCAGAGATACAACGATTTGAAAATCTAGAATGTGAGGGAGCAAAAAAATGAAGCTGTCTAAGGCCCTGTTCACACCTGGTATTAACATGCATCTTTTTTGCCCACTTACGACCACTTTTGTCCTGATTTCCAGATGTGTTCCTAGGTCAACATATTTTGGTCCACATTTTAGTCCAAAAATTTACTCTTGACCATATTGCTACACCTAAACATAACCTTACCCATGAGCAATGCCTAAAATCACACAATATGATAAGCAGCTTTTCTACATGAATCTGCCAGCAAAATGTTAAAAGAAAAGGAAAATAATTAATAAATGAATGAATGAATATACAAATACAACAAATTAAGTGTGAAATATAATATATATATATAAGGAAGAAATACCAGAACCCACAGAACTATCATTATTAATTGTAAAAAAAAAAAGATCCCTTATATAAATCTAAAATAAATTAAGAATAAATAAATGAAAAAAATATATTTATAATTTAATAATACCTGACAAAAGCTCAGGTGAATGTCAGCTAGGCAAAATAACGAAATATTTACAATTTCTCTTTTATTCAGTGGGAGTTCTTAAAACGTTCATTATATTCAGCAGCTCGCTAAATTGGTTTATTTACCAGCACTCTTCAAAATATCTACAGAAGATTGTCTCAGAAAAAGATTCACATAATATGTTCCATGGCTTCTTGTGTTTACAAGCTAAAAGATTGTTTCACACATCCTAAATCTATCAAATGCAAGGGCGAGTGGATCAGTGAGTGAATTTAGCACCTTTTTATTGAGTTTGGTAGCTAAGGTTTGACAAATAGCCTTGACCTCTTCGATACGCAGCAGAAGTAATGTAGCATCACAGTGCGCTAGTGTTAGAGGCTGGGTGCAGGACATGCCCTCTTCATTATTCAAAGGTAAAGAGACCCCCGGGCATCCAAGACAGTCAAGCGAGTCCACCGGCATGATGGGAACGAGAAAGCAGGACTCATCCGTTGGGAATGGCATGCTTGGTTCCAACTCGAAAGAGGAACTTAACCCATGCCTCTTCACCTCTCTGGTTCCTGACAGACAGTACTATTAAAATTTCAGAAGAGACAAATGTTTATTTTTATACACCATGTTTGATGCTACTACACTGTAAAAATAATTTTATTTCATCAATGTCAAAGTATGTTTTTGCTATGTTTTACAGTACAAGTATAACTTAGCCTTCTTACAACAAGAAATTGAAACGTATATACATTCGTTTTTCTTGTTTTAAAATATTTTCTTGTGCAATGGAAAACATGAAAAAAATATTCTCATTTGGTTTGCACACAACACAGTCTTTTTTGCCATTATTCATTATCTCCCTCTTTTCTACATGCTTGATTTCCTGGAGGCGAGGAAGTTACAAGTTTTCAAACTCCAAAATACGTCTTTTTTGGGCCAGACTTTGCATCAGTAGTGAGTCTAGTGACAATGCTGGCTAAAAATAGTGCCACAGAAAGCTCACTAGGATTTAGGAAAGATCACAAGTGTACACACACAGTCAACCTGCATTCAGAAAAAGGTCTAGATGCCACTGGGTAGCATCTGGCAGAGACAAAAGCAATTCTAGCAGCCCTCTGACCCTTCACTGGCGTCTTCCATTCCTTCATGTTGTGACATAAGCCAGCCTCCAGAAAGATTTCATCTATAAACTCCCTCAGTTTGGGTCTGACATGTCTCGCCATCTCAAAAACAAATAATAAAACCTTCTCTGTTTGGGTGACAGCAAGAATTAAAGACACTGACAGGGCCCCAAAGAGCAGAGCAGGGCGTCCTGTTTCTGACAGCATGTGACAATGTGAGTCTCAACACTTCAGATGCTCGTGCTTATCATGACGGGTATAGATCTGTACAGACACTTTTGGCAACTTGGTAATTTCTCAACATCACTTAGTTATGAACAAAGCAGTGCGGGAAACGATGCTGTCATAGATGTTGCAGCACTGCGTGGTCCCGACAGGATTTCCCAGGACTTTCTTCCTGATTATTGCAGCACGGTATGACAGCATTTGCAGTGACATTTCTCACAAATTGATACTTTCTATCTTTTTACAGTTTTTTTTTTCAGTCAATTTCTCCAATGATCAATGAAAAATTGTGTAAAGTCGCACTGAATTACCATTAAGCATTGCAATGCACAATAAATATAATAGAATATACACACTCAGTATTTATTTATTTACATTTTTGAACCACAAAGGTCCACCCCTCACTGCATCCCTGTAGTTCGAACTATAGAATACATCATTATCAACATCAAGGTCATGGGTTTGAATCCCAAGGAAAACTGGTAACGATAAAATGAATGAATGAATGAATGCTAAAAAATGTAATGTTACTTTGAAGATATTGTCTACCATTTTACGTACATATAAACATAAACATAACCAGATTGTACGAATGAGAAGATTGTACAAATTATTTATGAATATATGTATGAATTAGCCACCCATTTTCCAAAACATTAAAATAGTTCCAAAATGCCATGAGATTGCGTTGGTCATTCTGATTGTTATTTGACAATTGGAACACAACAATAATTAATAAGTTGATTTTCAACAAGTGCCCTCATAAAAGTTGGAATATAGGGCATAAATCAAATGGGATCATTTTATAATACTTTGGTGCAGGATTAAAAATGTTCAGTAGGCATCCCAGCAAATTCACCCCAAGTTCAGACTGTGCAATGCTCAGAAACATGGCAGACAACCCCAGAATCTCAATACAGGCTCCACAGGCCTCAGTGGACAAGAAGTTCAAGACAGTACAATTAGACAATGACACAAGTGTGGCATATTTGGAAGTTTTGCCAAAAGAAAGCCTCTTCTATCTAAAAAAAACCCCCAAACAAACATGGCAGCACTGTTTATTTTTGCAAAGTTGCATCTCAACAAACCAGACAACAATTCTAGAACATTTTCCTTGGAACAGATGAGACTAAATTACAGATGTTTGGCCGGCATGACTTTGCCAAGTAAGACATTATCCTAGATTAACATTTTTAGTTGATCCTGGATCAACATCACTGTCCAAGAGCATAGACTTATCCCAATCCCTACCCCTAAACCTAACCCTACCCAAAATGCATTCCTAAAATCGGCGGGAAACGATAGCTGATAACAAGGGTGTAGAAGAACCCTTATCATAAGAACTAAAACAGATATTTCCTTAAAAATTATTCATAAATCTGATTAGAATGTTGACAAGAATGTTGAGCCAGGAACGTCTTGTACTTGGTGAAATCCCGCTCGCTGTTTGGGTCATAATTCACAGTGCCATATTTGGTGAACGCCTGAAGAGCATACTAGCACAAACACCTCATACCAAAGTTCAGTCAAAGTCCAGATCTCATACTGCTGTGGTTAGAGCTGTGCACAAACAAATGTCCACGAGCCTCAATAAACTGTTTAATGTTAAATAACAACACTGTTTAAGCAATGTTACAAAAAATAGTGGGCTAAACTTCCACCAGAACAATGTGCGAGATTGATAAAATCATTCAGAAAACCATTACTTCACGTTATTGCTGCTGAAAGTGGATCTACAGGCAACTGAATAATAGGATGTCCTAACTTTGTAACCCATCGCTCTTCCATCTTTGCTTTAGTTTTAAGAACCAAATTTTTCAGATTTTTTTCTAACTATTTCAAGGACGTCTTTATAAATACTTATAGAGTCTGCTCCATTTCATGTTAGGCATTTATTTATAGTCCATTGTTTATCTAGGCCTACCTATTCTAGAGTACAGAGTCATATATAAATCCGTATTTAAACAGACATAACTCACAGTCTTAGCAAACTGACTATGAAAAATGGATGTTTGAGAACATAAAACTACAATCCATCCAACACACTCCAGTTTCGCACTTTCAGGCCATTAAAAGGTGCGTAGATGTCTGTGAGAAGGTTAGCGGCTCTTTCAGCACAACTTGGCTAACAGCTGTGCCTCGCGTTTCAGTTTCGACTTAAACATCTGTCGATAAAAGCCCAGTGGTCCCTTGCCTCTGATGTGTACGGCACGTAAGATCATTAAAAACAGGCAGCCGTCACCTCGTGTGCAGCAGTGCAGCAGGCATGACGGGTAAACAGTATGCTAGCTCATTAGCAATTGACAATGCAGACAGCGTCGGCTTAAAGCCGCCATCAAGAATGTGAAAGCAATGGATTTATTCCCAGAGCGAAATCAACAGTGGAATTAATTCTCGAACCGGGGGAGGATGAGCTAATGTCAAAATCCGATTCATTTATTCATAAGTAACCTTCAGCACCAGGCGTGAGGTGACAGCGAGATGACGAACCAATCAGTGAGGAGATTTACTCAGTCTCAATATGCACCCTTCTGAACCCGAGAGAGAGAAAGAAAAAGAGAGAGAGATCGTCACCGTGAAAACATAATCAAAAACTCAAAAAAGTTTAATTACATTTGTGACCCTGGACCACAAAAGTAGCAAGACATATTTGTAGCAATAGACAACAATACAGTGTAAAATTATTGCTTTTTCTTTTTTGACAAATGCCATAAAGATCGTGTTTTTCTTACCCTAAATATACCAAATGATATTTTTTGATTAGTAATATGCATTGCTAATGAATTCATCTGGACAACTTTAAAAATTTACATTTTTGCATTCCAGATATTCAAACAGTTAAAAAATTAAATAAAATAATAATAATAATTTGTCAGCCAACTATGGTTGCAATTTCCATCGTTATGACCATAATTCAAGGATTTGTGTTTCCTGAAACCTTTGTTTCAACCAGCATTCGCAAACATTATGGTGATCACGACTGCGGTTATCAAAAGACATATCTATAATTGTACGGTGAGATTCGACAGAGAAAGAGGAAAACAACTTTTTTCTTTTTTTTTTTTTTAAGTGCACTATGTTTAGGAACTTATCATCAATGCCTTTTGTATTTTGTAAAATAAATAATAATGTTTTAAAAACAATGTGCAAAAGCATAATATTAATAAGTCAGAAAAGTTGCAAAACCCAGGCATTTTTATCCATGACACTCTTTTACATATTAAAAATAATCAAGAAAATAATTCAAATGGTAGTTGATAGACAAGTTAGGAAACCAACAAACACACAATAGCTCTTACGTTTAAAATGGAATCAATTTTTTTCAAATCAGATGTAATTTTTATATTTTATTTTATTTTATATTTTCTTTTGTGGGCTTTTTTTAAGTAACAAATCCACAATACCGTCTGGTCTACCTATTACTGCATCTTGGATAGGTGTTCTGTGTTTGCTTACGATCAGGTCAAAGCTATTTTTACGATTTATAAATATCAGTAGTTAGCATAAAGAACGCATGACATTATCCACATGACAAAATAGGGTTTCTATAAATTCATAATCGATGATCAGAACCACACATCACAGGCCTCTCCAGCAGATTCTCTGCTCAGCTCCACAGGGCAGATTTTTCTTCTCTGCTGTCTTGTACCAGTCTGTCAGATGCCTTTCAGATGTCTCTCAGTAGGCTCTTCAAAGGTTCTTCAGTCGTTCACGTTTTATATAATGCTTTGCCATCTTGAATTCAGTGCAATTGTTGTCTGAGCAGCATAAGAAACAACAAAGTTCATTGGGCAAACTACTTTATGCTACTTAATTTAACAAACTTTCTTTTTTTATTCATTCTGTTTTCTATAAAGGTGTCTCAACCCCAATTCCAGAGTAGCCGGGACATTTTGTAAAATGCAATAAAATCAAGAATCCGTGATTTGTTCATTGTCTTTAATTTTTATTTAATTGACAGCTGGCATTGTCTTGATCTAATAAGTCCCAATGGCAGTATGTATCTCTCTGCAATCCCAGTATATGTCAATAGTGCACATATGTCACCCGTGCCATTTGCTCTGCTGCACCCTCGTACCATGACAGATGTTTGCTTTTGCTTCTGTCGCTAGCGAAAGTCTGGATGGTCCCTTCGGTCTTTGGGACTGAGAACGCGAAATCCTTTTTTCCCGGAAACAAGCAGAAATGTGAATTCAACTGAAGTTTCCTTCCTTTCTCTGGACTCCCTGAATCTTTTCACAACATTATATACGGGACTTGGTAAACGACTGACATTCTGTACAATGTGATTTTTGATTCGTTTGACACCTCTCTCATGAATTTTTGGACAAAGTGAGCCACTGCGCTCTTTTTATACCCAAACACCTATCACAAGCTCGCCTGTTTACTGTAAACCGTCCCGAGATGGATATTCTACAACCTTCGGAGCTTTATTTTGCCTCGGTCCCATTTTTTGGAGCGAGTTGCAGCCGTCAAGAACTAAGTTACGAAATACATTTGACGTGGGCCAGTTAACAATTTTTGGAAATATTTTCTTTGCGCTTTTGTCAATTGAAAAACACATTAAAAGAATGAACAACGCACAGGTTCTGGCATTTATTGGATTTTACAAAATGGCCGTTGTAATCGATTTTAGTCATCCTCAAGTTCATTGTTTCTGTGAGTGAAAACACTTTGTAGGCTATCGAATGATATACTTTATTATCTTGTCATACTTCCTTTTCTTAGTAGCTTGTTGTGAAACCTTTTTCAAATCTCGGATGAATCTATTATTTTAGGTGTCTTAATTCACTTTTTACATATGTTGCCATGTTGGGTCTTGCAATTACTAGCATCGTCGTTATCTTGATATTTCCCTGAGCATTTGTACCTTATCAGGTGTCATTAAGTGTCGTGCATCAGCTCTTCTGTGAAGTTTCTATGAATATTCTCTCCAACAAAGAGGCAGCAGTCGGGTTTTGAGTGAGTGACTGCTTACGGTCATGTCCCTGTGCTGCTGTTGCCGCTTTTAACATTTGTCCCTAAAATATGGGGGACTCGTAAGTTGTCAAATGACTGTGGCATGGCTTCCCAATGCAACAGCAGGGTCACCTCTGCCACACAGATGATGATTGCCACATCGTTCAACAGCCCTGCATCAATCTGCGTGTCTGTTATTGGCCTCAAGAGACGTCCCAAACCCTCCGCTCGTCCTTTTCTCTCCCCTCATATCCCTCGACCTCTCCTCCCTACCCTCTGATCATCCGGTCTACTCTCCATCAGATGATGATGGATCTAAAGCGTCACAGAATCACCACGTTCCTCACCGTTTACAAACTGCCCTGTCAAAAGCAACATAGAGGCCACGTTTGCCAAAAATACTCTGCCTCCATCATCATTTGAAACCTTCAAGTCATTATACACTGAAATAACTAAATGGAAGTTCGGAAACCTTAAACGAGAATCAAAAAGCTTTGGCATCTTGTTGCCATTGATACTAAATATCACTGATTCATGCCAAAAAAATGTCAATCAAAAGCACGGATTTTCGCTGAATAAAGAATGTCCCATTTGTCCCAGTAAAAATACTTTTGTAAAAATTGATAGATAAAATAATATATTTAACCCTTAAACCCACTGTATTTGAAACATGGTATGGAAACACAGACTTCTACGGTCTCTAAATTACTTTTTGTAGTAAAAGGCGTAGGCTAAAAATGCTGGTAACATTTTAGATTACAGTAATGTACCGCGTAATTATACAGAATTTGCAGCATACCTATTTTGTACCTATAGAGTACCTCCACAGTATAAGGGAACAATATGTAACGTTTGTGGGATAAGGGGGTAATACAGATTTTTTCAATTGTTAACAAGCATTTGCCAATACTTAAAATACTTTTTCTAAACTCTTAACACAGCAGCACACTAACATCACACAATTAGCCAAATTGTTAATTTTCTGGCCAAAACCATGCTTTGTTAAATAAATACAAACTCTCCATTTCAAAATGCTGAGTACCTTTTTCTACATATACTAACTCTATCAAAACACAGCAAACCTGATTCAAAATTGAATCATTCAATCAAAACATTAGCACTAGTTTTCAATCCAACAGAAACATATAGTCAATCATAACACATAGACTGACAAAATGCTAACAATTAATTACAAAAATCTGCATTACTACGTGTTTTGGTTTGACCTGGGTAGAACATACAATATGACATCCATTTAATGCATTTAATCCATTGCATGTGTGTGTGTACCTGGTATTTATCATCTTATGGGGACAAAATGTCCCCACAAAGATAGTAATACCAGTAAATTCTTACCTTGTGGGGACACTTTATTTGGTCCTCATGAGAAAACAAGATTAGAAATTTGAGAGTCCCCACAAAAAAATGGAAACCAGTGTTTGTGTATGTGTGGATTACTGTAGGGCAGTATGTGTACAGCATAGTTGAGGACTCATCAGTAATTTATGAAATGTAAAAGAAAAGTGACAGAATTGCTGAAGTAAATTAGCAAAATGAAATTGCTGTCAGTGATCCAAAAAAAAAAAAAAACAGACAAAAACAAAAAAAACAGAAATAAAGTTCTAATCTATACGATCTTCAGCAACTGGCCACATGTTCTCATCGACATCACATCTTATATTTTCTCTTGCTATGCATCTGGGATAGAAACGTTTAGCATGCCTTATCCACCCTTGGCAGTCTTCAGCTGAGATATCTCGGCAGCCAGCCTCCATGGCATCCAGGAGGGACATCTGATCATGTGGTCTATGATCATAGACTTTCCACCTCCAGGCAGAAAAAAATTAGGATTGAGGAAAGGAGAGTACGGAGGAAGAAAAAGAGAAATCATTCTCAGATGGGCTGCAAACCAATTTGTGATTGCATGTGAATGGTGGAACGCTACATTGTCCCATACAATCACAAATGTCCTCACGTTTCCTCCTACTTGTTCCCTTTCTGCTGCTGGTACCAGTTGTTGGTGGAGGTCATCTAAAAACAAAAGAAGGCGCTCTGTGTTGAAGGGACCAATCTGGCTTTTCTGCAGGACCAAACCAGCACTTGAGATTGCAGCACACATTGTGATATTTGCTCCTCTTTGACCCGGAACATCAGCAGTGGCCCTTTTTCCAATCAGATTTCTTCCTCGTCTACGAGTTTTTGCCAGGTTAAATCCTGCCTCATCTACATAAATGAATTTATGTGGTGTCTGATTAGCCTCCAACTCCATAACTCTCTGAAAGAAATCAAACACATGATGTTTAAATGCTTTTCACTGTGTGGGTATGTTTACTTGAGTAGTAATTGATAGTAGTGGGAAAAAACTGTAGAATAGCGTAAAAGAATTGGATGTACTGTTATAGGCACCTGGACATATTGGTGTCGGAGTTCCTTGACCCGCTCACTGTTTCTTTCAAAGGGCACAGCTGTTTCATTCGAATTCTGTGTTTGTTCGAGTTCGAGTGATGGCAGCCAGGCTTGTCCTGTACAGTTCTGGATTGAATTTCTCTGAGTTTTATTGCATTGTCAGCAATAACCCACCCTACAATGGCATGCTCTTGGTCCTCAGTGAGCAGTTTTCTTCTTCCCCCAGAGCAAGGAAGTCGTTGTGTTCTTTAGAGGAACAAAAAAAAAGTACATATTTGTATTTGTATCTTGGTGGCCAACAGTTATTGTGATACATTACAACTGCAATTATGGCCCTCACAAAACTCATTGCTTACCTGTTGGTTTGTTAAAAATTTGGATAATGGATGCCACAGTTGACCGTCTAAGATTGGGCTGGACTCTTTCACCTGCCTCTCTCAATGACAGACCATGGTTTATCACGTGGTCAATAATAGTGGCTCTTATTTCATCTGTAACAACAGCTCTTACTCTACCCCTACCTCTTCTACCTTGTCCCGGTCCAGCTTCTCCTCTCCCTAGTCCACCTTGCCCTCTCCCTAGTCCACCTTCTCCTCTCCCTCGTCTACCTTCTCCTCTCCCTCATCTACCTTCTCCTCTCCCTCGTCTACCTTCTCCTCTCCCTCATCTACCTTCTCCTCTCCCTCATCTACCTTCTCCTCTCCCTCGTCTACCTTCTTCTCTCCCTCGTCCAACTCTTCCTCGTCCCGACATCTTCTTTCTTTTTCAGTTTTTCTGTTGTTCTGTATTGTTTTGAACAAAAACCAGTCCAGAAAGTGTAAAAATCCATGTAATCCATTACTTGGAATTAATCAATAAGATTGGAATCAGCTATCTCTTAATTATCAGTAATTAAAATAATTATTATCAGCTCTTTTAAGCTGCTGTTGTTTCAGAAGTAGAGGCTTTACAATATAGTTAGAGTTTGGAACATTAGCTCTTTATTTTTGACATGCTGTGTTTAAGCATTTGTAAAAATGATAAGAAAGATCCATGATTTTGCTATGGGGTAAACTTGTGTAAAAAGAAAATGTAAGCATTTTAAAAATGTGTTAATTGACTGAATATTGTGTGAAAACAACATGAATTGTGTTAATGGTATGGTTACAACAAACGGATGTTGTGCTAATTGTGTTTAGAGTTTTGAAAATGTGACTAGAAATTGGACAAAAGGATGTTAGCAATAGAAAAAAACTGTAATATGTGAAATTATATTTTTTTTTTACTGTACTTTTATTGTACGTTACTTAAGATATTTTATAACTACCTATTCTGAAATTATGTGTGATGTAGTGTATGACAAACGTATCGAAAACTTACAGGCGTATGTACGTGTAGGTAAACGGAAACAATATGCAACATTTAGGGGGAAAGGAGGCAATAACTTTGTAAATTAAAAGTATTTATACTGTAAATATATTTTAGTAAGTAAGGTGTAACTATTCTAAAATGATGTGGTATTCATAACGTACTGTGTTAGGTAACAATATTATGATTTACATAATGTTGTCTTATTGTAATAACAAAATATATGATGCAGCATGTTTTTACATACTGGGTATTATTACACCATGGGCTGGATTCACAAAACATTCTTAAGAAAAAATTTCTTCTTAACTGCCATTTTATTTAAGTTAAGACTATTCTGTACGGTTTTTAAGAATACTCTTATCTTTTTTCTTAAGATTGTTCTTACAAAAGACAAATTCAAAGAATTCAAATTCTCAAAAATCCTATTAAATGTCTTCTTAAAGTTAACTGCCAAATAGTCGTAGATCCATAAAGGATAAGGTTTTTAATGAAATTAATATATTTACAAATATTAAACGTTACAAAATAACAACACGTTTAACATAATAGTGTAATTACTATGTAATTACTATATTATTATGCATACATAAACTAGCATAGTTGCCTTATTAGATGTTTATGTTCCAGATGGAAATACTATGGTTTGTCAATAGGGATAGAGAGCAAGAAAGGCCTCTTAGAGACCGAGCAGATCCTCTCATACTGTTATCCATTCTCCGAAGGAGTACTTTCTTCTTTGCGCTAATTTCCTCTGTAAGAACCTCCAGCTCTTGCCTAGTGAAGTTTTTGTTGAGTAGTTTATGCTTTTCTACGAGTAAATTTCTCTTTTGATGGTTAATGTTGTTAAACGAACACATCTCACATTCAAATGAGACGCAGCTGCTACTTTAAAAAAAAAAAAGATAATGAAGCGTTGTTGCTTTTATAAGAAAAAAGATGTTTTTAAGCACAAATTTGATAACTTAAGAATTTTCCTAAGTGCAATTCTTAAAAAAAAAAACTTATGTAATTAATTCATTTCTTAAGAAGATTTTCATGAATCTGGCCCCAGATCTTTAAAAGGCAAATGCTAAAACATTATCAGGTTAAAATACTTTTTTTTTTTTCAGCTGGTCAAGCTGACAAACCAATTGTTTGCCTAGTTAAACCGATTGAACCGATTGCTCTGTTATTATAAAAGTGCTAGAAAAGCTTACGATGTAAAACCAAGCTAATAAATAACACGAACAAGACTTTTTTTTTGGTTTAATACACTGTAGTCACTCTGTACTGTCATTTTCCAAAAGATAATTTACCAAGCGTTCGCAATGGGTTTAATAACGTTTCGTAATAACAACGGTCTTAAAATAGAATTTAATCGTTCATCTTTCCCTCCAATTTCTGAAATGAGCAATAAACTTGCAAGACAACGATGTAGTTAAGCATAGTAACAACAAGAACACAATGTAAAAGTTATTCACTCTTCATCTTGGAACGCCTGTGCCGGGTTCTGAATAGATACGGAGCGAATGACAGCCAGAATGTTTTAAATTGGACGGAAATCCCTCCGTAAAAGCATCGAGAACCTTTTTGGACATTAATAGGACTCCGCCGCAGGCACTTGATAATAATAATAGGCACTCGAACCTCCGCTGGAAATAACATTTGCGGTTATGCGCATTACACGCTCCACAGAGCCTTTTAAAACTACAATGATAAAAGCGTTTATTGCTTCATATAGCCACATTATGGGACTTACAGGTATTTCTCTACGTGTCTATCCGGCGCTTTCCAGCCTGTTACCCCAGCGCCGTCTAGCGGCAGCTCATCGAAAGATCCCCCCCCACAGAAACAAACCATCCACAGACATAGAATTCATTCATTTACTTAAATAAAAAAAAAGTGTACAACACATTATGATTTAACAATATACATTATATTACTCTACTTCTGTATAGAAATTCCTTTTAATCGTTTGTCTTCAGACGGTCAGAAAAAAAAAGATAACAAATAATAACAATAATTCACATCTTTCAGATGAACTCTGTAAATGTTATTTTGCAGCGGAAATATTATGAAAATAGCAAACGTTTACACAGTTAACAAATACTTTATCAGCTAGTGCCAGCTTGACCACCTCCAGATACACAATGACTTTTGATGCTTAGTTAAACAGCCCAACACAGCATTTTACTGTAACTTTGTCGTGTTTAAAACGCATATTGTGTGTCTGTGTCATATTCCATTCAAATCGCATATTTTTACATGTGATTCGAACCTTTTACTCTAATTTTAGTCATTGACGGTTGTCCAAAAAAACTAAAATTCCATTTAAAATCATCAATTTAAGGCAGTACGATATAACCACAATGTACAGACAATTCGTGATCTACTAAATATATATATTTTTCCTTTCAAATTTGACTGAAATATGACCTGGCGATATTCACTCATGAACCGCATCAATGTACTTGTAATTCATTTCTTAGTGCCGACGCGTTTTCTGAAAGCGTGTGCGTGTACCCTAAACCACAGTACGAAAAAGAACGGAAAAACAGAAATGATATTATTCCAGTTTTCACACCCCTGGGCTGGGCTGGTGAGCAGGGATCAAACTGGGATCAAAACCCAGCCCGTGTAAACATCAGTTCGAGACGGACGCCGTTTAAGGAGAGCAGTTAGAGAAACGTTTGGCAAAACTATAAGCTACCCGATGCGTCCTGTGCTTCATTAGTGCAGTCCGACACAACAGCCAGCGTGCGGGAGACTTCCAAAAGCTCTAATGCGCCTTTGGTAAAAAAAAAAATAATAATACACCGATTCATCTTTGGGAGCCGAGCAACATTCAACAGTCCCTTATGTGCGCGAGTAAACGGACAGGTGCATGGGAAGACAAAGCACGAACGGTAGTTTCTCGTGGTCTTTGGAATGTCTTGAATTTCCCACGATGGTAAACTGAAAGTAATTAAACGTTTTCGTTTTTAGTTTTAGGCTCTCGCGAAAAACCGATACGCGCGCTATATTGCCAAGAGCGTTGGGGTCACCCCCTTTTCGCCCTTCCAAAAGCCTGCTCCTAATCCCAGCTTGGGTTTTTGGCTCAAGGACTGCCTTTAAAGTCACACCAAAGGTGTTCAGCTGGGATCAGGAGTTGGCTTTATGCAGACCAGTCGAGTTCTTCCACAGTTTAACCTTTCCTTACACGCGGAGGCATCGTTTTGTCAGAACTAAAAAGACACAATTCCCTTGAATATCATTATATGCTTTAACATTAAGGTTTCTACTTACCGATATTACTGAAGTAGTTAAACCTGTTCATTGGAAGGGGGTGACCCAATACTTTTGGCAATATAGTGTATTAATATATATATATTAGTGAGATTCTTTGCTTGGAATTCTTTTGATTTTGGGGTAAAACATGATTTGAATATTTGCCTGTGTGAAAGATTTTTCTAAAAAGCGTAAAGATTGTCATCAAAATGAGTTCACTCTGCGACCGCATTAGGCGAATAAAAAAAATGTTCTAAGATTTGTTTGGTACTGAACTTTGTAACAATTTAAAGTGACAAAAAACAACCAGCGATTACTTTAAGACAGACATACACGAAGTACAAACAAAGTCAAAATCTTCAGCAGCACTTTACTTTACAGTCCAGTTCTCAACGTGTGTATTACGTACTTACTACAGCTAACACGGTACTAACCCTAAACCTAAAACTTAAGCCCTATTAAGCCCAAGTAGCTACCTTATATTATTAATTACTTTCTTGTTTAAGTACACGGTTACAGTACACTGCAAGTATACTACTGCAAAATAAAGTGCAACCAAACGTCGGTTTCCGAGTTCGACAACCTTCACATATCTAGCGTTTTCGAATGCAAGCGCGTCGATAGGAGCGCTACGACGTAATGGCGTCACAATTTAAAAGAAAGGCATTTTAAACCGCTTCCCAAAGTTAAATTCGGGGAAGATATTCTGCTAAAAACACGTAAAGCACACTTTGCTGAGAGGTGAGATTTAAAACGTTTCGCGCACACCGCAACAATGTAAACAAACGTTTTCGAAAAAAAGGAAAAGAAAAGAAAAACAAGGCATTGTTTATCAGTCTTAAAAGTCATTTGCACCGGTAGCGATTTGCGGCGACAAAAGTTCATTCGCATTCATTTTCGATGAAAGTTCGCAAAATGGCAGAGTGCGCAAAGCTCAACTTTATCGGACCTGAATAAAAAGCGGGGGTTTTTTCCAGCTGACCACTAGCATTTTTAAATTTGACAGCTGTGAAAGGTCAAAGTCGAATAGAGTGCACGAAAACATGAGCTATATACCTTTATGGTGCCTTAAATTGCTCAAACTCTGATTAAAAATGAATACATTTCCCGTCAATCTGTTGCCGCAAAACACCGTAAGTGCGAACATTGCATTTCATATTAATCAGTATTTTTGCATCGTATAAAACATCAACATTTTACCGTAACCGAGAAGCGAAATACTTCGTTCGAGAGATTTTATTTGGTTTTAAAAATTGCGG
The DNA here is from genome assembly GCF_018831695.1 of Puntigrus tetrazona. Taxonomy (NCBI): domain Eukaryota; kingdom Metazoa; phylum Chordata; class Actinopteri; order Cypriniformes; family Cyprinidae; genus Puntigrus; species Puntigrus tetrazona. The sequence continues at coordinate 14,112,651 of NC_056702.1, read as the reverse complement.
TCAACATTTGAACTTTGAACAAAAACACTGATTAATACCGTTTGCAGCGTTTAACGCGTTTAAGACCATCCTGTTGGGATCGCCTTTCGCAAAACCCTCCCATGTTAACATCTTCCGGGATAAAAACCAGGCGTGAAAGACACAAGTCCGTACACCGATCAGTGTGCTCGTCTTTAAAAAGCCGGGAAAAAGGTCTACAGTCGCGTGACGAGAAGCCGCCCGCGTCCCTCAAGGAGGAAAAGTCTTTTGAGATGCAGAACCCCTGCTGGAATGTCAGCTCGCCGAATCTCCTGCCAGTGGCGTCGCTCCAAAATACGGTCCATCCATTACAGTTAACCAGACAGGAAATACTGTTTTTTTTTGTCCCCAAATGAGAAATCCTCCAGGAAGGATAAACGGCGAGTTACGTCTCAGGGTTGGCTGTGGTCATGATCTTCATGTACTGGGTAAAAATCGTCTCAAAGGCCTCGTCTCTGTGTATCATGGCACCAAAGACCAGTGGCTGCGAGGGACGAGACGAAGCATTTCAAGTTATGTTTCAATTTGTTTTAGAAAAGCTGAATGCATTTTGAATTATCGGTTTGTATCACTGCCTACTGAGAGATGTTCTGTAACGCCCAGGGCAGAGAGAACATCAATTTATAGCTTTATATGGTATCTATTGCTAAAAAAATATGCTCTTTTGAGAGTGTAAATAGCATCTATTGCTATTAAAGAGCATCTATCGCTGAGATAGATACACCTAATATGATGGCATGATACAGCTGCAACATCTTCCAGCTCTAATCTGCTAAATGCACCTATAAGGCATGAATATCTTAATATCTATCATAAACGTTATAATCCAGAATTGTGAAAAGAGCTATACAAATCAGTTTGACTTGACTACCTTCTGCGTTGACGGGGTGGCTACAGAGATGCCCATTCCAGACCCAGGCAGAACTGATAAAACTTTGTACTGTGGTAAAACAGAAATCCAAGAGTTATTATAACTGTAAAAGCACCTTTTTTGATTACGCTTTTATTTTAAGGTGTCCTCGTTACAGTGTAATTACATATTTAAGCACTGGGTAATATTAGTTCACTATACGGTTATGGTGAAGGTTAAGGGTGACTTGTACGTAATTATGCATAAATTATTTTACAGTACATTTAACATGTAACAAGGACGCCTTAAAGTTTTACCACTTTTTTCGATACATGTTTAACATGATATAGGTAACAAAAACGCCATAACATGGAAAAATAAGTGTCATATGAATGCAATTCGTTGTATATTTGGATCCCCATCATGGAAATTTCCACCAGCTGTCAGATTGGAGTTTGACATTGAGTCATTGAGTTTTTTTTTTTCTTCTTTTGTGTTCAAGAGAAAACAGAAACCGAACAAAACGAGAGTCGATGATAATTTCATTTTTTGGTGAACAGTCCATTTAAGATCTGAATTTTAGTTGCCGCGAACAAAAAAAACCAAACAAAACTGCAGAAAAGGCGATCAGTGTGTTCCACCTTTAAAAAAATGAGCATTTATAATTGCATTAAAAAAAAAAAAAACAATATGAATAATATCTGTAGCGATATGGCAATAGCCATGAGTTTGAACCCCCATGAAGGTAAAAAAAGTCATTATTAAATTGTTCTTATTGAAGAATAATAATAATGAAAAAGAATCTGCCGAATGCAGAATGTAAAACATAAACGTACAGTTTAGAAACTGCAAAAAATGTAAGTATATTGAATCGAAATGTCCTTTCCATGGGAGGTCGGTCTGTGTTCAATCCGCGATGCGGTGCTGCCACCTACTGCCACAGTGCTCATATCCAACAAGCGAGTGAAGGATAAGCAGCAAAAGGTCTACAAAGTTAAGAAAAATTGGAAGAAGCTGTTGCTTTTTCTTAATCAGCATGATTGACCAACATCTAGAACAAAAATATCGGTTATATCGGCGATGGTTCACTTCAGACATTCCACTAACTACAGTAATAACAGTATAGAATAGTAATAACTTCATAACTGCATATGTCAACTAATTCTCAATCGCTGTCGGAGTAGACCGTTTAGTTTAGTAGAATAATTGTGTGTGTTTTATTTCTAGAATACGTTACGTTTTCATTTTAGTTTTATAAAACGTACGCGCTTTAGTAAATTCTGTTCGAGTTTCGATTTTATTTCCCTTTCCCCTACGCACCTTCTGGATATCCGTGATGTCCACCAGTTTAATGACTTTGTTTTTTTTCGAAGACCCCGATCTCGAGCTGGAACTCTCGAAACACAGGTAGCTGTTGGAACGGACAATCGTTTACATTAAACGCTGGCGCGACGGCGTGAAAGAGAGTCGACGGCAGACGTTTCTTACTTCTCGGTCACGTAGAGCATCCCGTTGCGGATGTAGTCAGTCGGCATCTTCCGGTCTCTGTTTATCAGGCAGCATCTCCATCCGTTCTCGCAGACTGCAAAAGAAGGCAGCGTTAAATCCCTCCCTCGGGTACAAGAGGCGAGGTCTCGTGAGACGAGAAGCGAAGTTTAAGAGACGGCTCACCGGGCAGAGGTCTCTCGATCTCAGGCAGGTTGAAGATCTCGTGGAACGCTCCTTTCTTTGTGCTGTGGGAACGTCCGCTCTCTTCTTCTCGGGTCACCCCTGCTGGGATGGTGGCTAAACTGCTTCGTGAAACCACCGGCTGGATCTAAACATAAAAAAATAGGGGTTTTCGACAGATTGCATTAACCGACCCTTCTCAGTCGTGTTAAAGCCAACATAAAACAACATTCCCATTTTACTTCCATTCGGTGACGTGTTTCTGGGTGAAACGGGATGTTCGTTTTGCTTTGTTTTTTTCATTAATGCGGCCTTGATGATGTCAGGTAGAATACGTCGACATGATGCAGTTAGTTTTTTAGTATGTTTGAGCATTCATGTGGTTAGGTTTTTCTGTGGGGTCGTGTAATGATGCTTTAAGAGAAGGACACCATTTGATCTTATACTAAAGGAAATGCATTTACTCTGTACAGTCGTTCAGTATTCTGAAGCTAAACATTTAGCTATTTCTACATCTACTGATCTAAAATTATTCACTTTGGTGGAAATCAGTAATTAAATAAACTGGAATAAATGAACTGAAATAAACAAACAAATAAAAATTAAAACCTGAAAAAAATTAAATCACAATAAATAAATAAATAAATATGTATATAAATAAATAAATATAAATAAATAATATATATATATATATATATATATATATATATATATATATATATATATATAAAAAATAAGTAATATATATATATATATATATATATATATAAATACATAATATATATATATATATATATATATATATATATATATATATATATATATATATATATATATATATATATATATATATACAAAATCATAATAACAAATGAATAAATAAACATTGAAATAAGAAAATACTAAATAACAAAAACTAATAATAAAAAAATAAAATAATATCTCAGTACTAAAATAGCACCAGTGGAAACTACATCATTTTTGAGCAAAGCGTTCCTTTTTGTCTTGAATGACACTATCTATGCACAAACAGAGCATATCCATCACATAGTCTGTGAAAATGGATTCAAAAAGTCACAATAGCAGTACAAATTTAATTCGATTTGATTCGTTTAAGTCATTAATATTAAATACAATCAGCAGATCGATTAATGAAATGATTATTTTTGTTCAACAAAATGAAAAAAAAAAGAGTAAAAATAAGGTAAATCTGAAGAAATGTCCATCCGATATTTCACCACATAAAAGCAATTTTTCATGACAATAAATCTCAACCTTAACACAAACTTTCATAACCATAATGCAATAGTCTTATTAGAGAAATTATAATACATGCCTTTTTTTGTATTACTACAATGTGTATTTGCATAGGAAATATGCTCAACTGTAATGAACTAAATGTCACAATAGGAATAAAAACTGAATGGTTGAAAAAAAAAGTGCATATTTAATTTTTATATTTTGTGGTGATATGCAACCCGGACATTTCTATGGCAGATTCACCCAATTGGGCCACTGGCGCTACATAACCATTTTGATCCATTTGAGCACAGACAAAATTCATATCACACTGTGCATCTAGATTCAAACACACAAAGGTAAAGAAATTCAAGGTCAGCTGGTTTCATCACACACACACACACACACACACACACACAGGTGCTGGCAGAAGCACATCGCAATCCCTACCTTCTCGCACCCAGACAGCTGAGAGAGAAAGACAACAGATTACGCATGACCGTCATGTCAACTACCTACACCGATGTTTTCTCCTACGAGGCAACACCCATCGCTCTTCACACACACGCCAAACAAACGCTTCAAATAGGTATGACATTTAAAGTGTGAAACGAGCCAGGAGGCCGGCGTCGGTCTCTTCTCTCTCACCCGTCGTGACACATTGGCATTGCTGCGTTCTTTCAGCTGAGGGTCGGTGGGCAGGTTGTTCCACATGATGTGCGGCGTGTCGTATTTGTCTCGGAGTTTTGGGCAGCTCTTAAACAGGAAGTCTATAATGAAGAACTTGATGCCCGCGTAAAGCCCTGCCGGAAAGAAAAGAGACGCGATGAGAACTTTACAAAACACAAAACTACTTTTCAAAAGCGTTCCATCATATTTAATAATATTTTTACGAACTGTGAGGAAAGCGCGCTTAATTTTCCTGCATGATCTAATAAGTTGGGGGTTTTTTTGTTTGTTTTTTTTAAAACTAATTTCGGGCACATCATTCGATAATGTTCAAAAGTTTAAGGTTGGTCATCATTTTAAGATATATCTTGTGCTCACCAAGGTTGCATTTATCGGATTAAAAAAAAATACAGTAAAAATTTAAAAAATTAAAAATATAAAATAACTGTTTTCTGTTCTAATCTAGTTTAAATTGTAATAGATTCTTGTTATATAACATTTTTTCCAGTTTTGGTTACGTTGTGGCCTACTTTAGATTCCAGTAATATCTATTAGTTGCATATTACTAGAATATTAGCCATTTAATAGCACATATTAATATCTTATTCTACACGACACTGTTCTACATCCCTAATCCTACCAAATACCTAAACTTAACCACTACCTTACAAACTATTAATAAGCAGCAAATTAATAATTTATTAAGGGAAAGGTTGCAGTTAATAGTTAACAAGTGTTAGCTATTCTAAAATTATATCTAATAAAAATACTACTACTACTACTACTTTAAAACTACTTTGTTGCTATTTGTATCTTGTTAACTTAGGCGTTTTTACATGTTTGCACCGTTATCTGTTTTGTAAAATTCCTTAGGCGCTAAAATGACTCGATCCATCCGTGTTTGATATAAAGGCAGCAACAAGCCACTTAAAATGACAGCGTTTGTTCGCGTGTGACTGCGCATACTTGTGAGGAGTTATGGGTAATAAAGCTTACCGATCATGAAGCCCATCAGCTTGTAGGGTAAGACGCAAGAGGAGATGAAGGCCACCCACAGAGCGATGTACAACTTCTGAGTGATCTCGGGCTGAACCCACATGAACAAACTGATCCACCCATAACACACACACACACACACACACACACACACACACGGAGAAACATTCATTAGTTTACCTCAGGTTACGATAATATATCTATGCTCTTTCCTGAGAAAGGTAGCGTTTTCTTTCCCTCTCAAATTGTTTCCATCGACGGTTTTGCGTTCGTTCGCATGTTCCGTTTAAGCCACTCAAGTGCTGCGAATGAACGCAAAAGCATCGAAATATAACTTGCCCTCTCATCTCAAACGTTTTCCCATCATCACCACAACAATTTAAAGGAGCTACTTACTTTTTGATTTTCTCCAAAACATCCGCCATCTTACCAAAAAGATTCTGCGGAAACGTTAAATACATGTCGATTAATAAAAAAAGACGATACGCAAAAAGACGTTTGAGAAACGTGTCCATAACAATTCTGCAGCCATTTAAAAAAAAAAAAAAAAATGTATAAAAAGCCCTTTAAATTATTAGATAATGTGAATGGAAGAATGTAAATCAACTAGTGGGCCAAAAATACAACATAACAAATCTTTAGATCACAAAAATAGCAAAAGGCTTCAAATAGTTCAAATTCAGCATGTATTGGATATATATCCAAATTTTGGATATAAAAGTATATCCAAATTCTTGACTAATAATGTAAATGTAATAAACAGTTTTTTATTCAAATAAAGTACATAAATAAATAAAAATAATAAATAAATAAATAAATATTTTATATATATATATATATATATATATATATATATATATATATATATATATATATATATATATATATATATATATATATATAACATAAGCACTGAAGTGTAAAATTACCTGTGCTTTTTGTGCGACATCAAGAACTAATTGAAACTTTTCAGACACCGTTAGATCTTCCTTTGGAGGTTCCTGGAAGAAAGAAAAAAGTAAATAAATATGCACAACATAAAAAAAGAAATAAAAATAAAAATGCTTACCACAGGTTCAGAAACTTCAGGCACAATACTCCACTGAATTCTCCATCCTCTAAACAAAACAAAAAAAGATCAGTGATAAATCAGTTTGTTTGTGTTGCGTACTGTAGATGTTTCTACATAAAAAAAAATATATAAAATTAGCGTTGTCAAACTGTTAATCTTGATCGATCGCATTCAAAATAAACGTTTTGTTTACATAATAAATGTGTGTGCGTTGTGTATATTTATGGATATAAATACACATGTATGTATTTATTTAAGAATATGTTACGGTTATATATTAAATATATTTATAAATAATATAAATTATAAGAATGCACATATGCATAGAAATGCGTGTAAATATTTTCTAAATATATACATGCACGTGTATGAGTATTTATATACTTATTTATATACATTATGTAAACAAAAACTTATTTTGGATGCGATTGACAGCACAAACAGCATATATATATATATATATATGTGTGTGTGTGTGTGTGTGTGTGTGTGTGTGTGTGTGAAAACATTTTATATTTAACACATATTTAACAGTTATGTACAGGAATCATTGTCCTACCTGGCTATGAGGTAGTTCAACGACAACCTCAGAATGGCTAAGAACAGAAACAAAGGTATAGCCCAGCCATGCCACGCTGCATTCATATAAATCTGTGACAGAAGACAAAAATACAATATTGTATTATTGCCTACAAAAACATCTTTACAAAACGAAGCTGGAAAAAATAATATATATATATATTACAAATATAAATGTTGGCTTAACTAAAATGAGACATTTGGCCTATGTAGCAATATTAAAGCAAAGTAATAATTTCAAATATGAATTAAAACTACAGTGGTTACAGTAATTACGCTCTAAAAAGCGAGTGAATATATTTTGCAATTACAATGGTATATTATAGCGGTAAAAAAAAAAAATACAGTCACTCTCCCAGCAATAAATTGAATACATAACATATATGCGTCTAAAAGAGATAAAATGTAATATGTACAGTTAATGGGAAACTGATGGGAAAACTCACAATGAAGGCAATCGCTGATGTATATACCGAGTGCCAGTTGGATAAGGCGGAAAGGTTCCTTAAGAAATTCGTCACTGGTCTGGCACCCCGTTCTAGCAACAAATAAAAAGATAAGTACAGGTGAAAAATGTTTGCGTATCCATACAGTGTATATTAATGCGCTGACGTGAATAAAAGCACAACAACAAAAAGAGACTTACTAAGTCGTCGCATATTTTCTGTTAATCTGTAACAATAAGAAGAGACAGATTTTCAAGCGAAAGCAAAACGCGGACGGCGACATGCAGCTACATTTTTTACGGTTTCCGAGTGATGCCTTAAACGAAACACAGTCTGAGGTATCGTTCGCACGCAAACGGTGAGACCAGAGACGCTCCCTTCGGCAAAACCCGACTCGTTTCTTCCACCAAGCGCGGCCCGTCTTGTATCCTCGTCGAAAAAGCGACACTTAAACCGCGTAAATCAATGAAAAGAGACGGCCGTGGCCAGCGCAGACTCGATAGCTCTCTTCAGAGACAGACAGATGCACTTCATCGATCCCTAAGGGGACATTCGGGAGACGCGGACTTAATGAGGACATCGGACCAAGGACTCCAATCCAAACCACAAACCACAACAACCTCAGAGATCCTTAATGGGTTTCAACATAACTGCCTGTACAATAAAAAAAAAAACAAAAAAAACATACCAACTGAACTTTACGCATTGTGTAAGCAAGCATGTAATGCTGCCAAACGATCGTGATTATTCATATTCAAAATAAAAGTTTTTGTTTACATTATATGTGTGTGTGTGTGTGTGTATACAGTTTTGGAGACAGTTACTTTTCAAAGTAATATATTACAATATAAAAAAAAAAGTTACTAATTATGTTACTTAGTTACTTTTGATGGAAAGTAATGGATTACATTACTTTTGTGTTACTTTTTTGATAGGAGCGGGGCTTGATTGCTTATATAACAAGTTATTTTTATAGCAAATGAAAAGCCATTTTGTACCAAAAAGTGTAATGAATAAGCCTCAAATTCACATCTGAAACATTAAACATTGTTTAACAAAATGGGATTATTAGACACATAATTATTGCAGGTTTGTGTCATATTCTGAGCTTGCATTTCACATTCATTTTAATAATTACTAAATCTTTTTTTTTTTTTTTTTGTGAGAAGGACAGGAAACTGGGGAAAAAAGTAACTGGCATCACTTTTTTTTAAAGAATTAAAGATTTATTTAAAATTTAACAGATTATGTATACATTTTTTATTTATTAATTCATTTATTTTTTAATATCCTGCGTATCTTTTATTTAAAAGTTCAAAATAAAAATCTATAAACCACGACCATAAAAAAAACTTGTTCAAGACAAAACTGTCTTATTTTCATTTGCATCAAAATAGCAGAACAAAAAGAGTTATTAATAATTAGTCTGACTGGGTGATATTTATATGTTCAGTGCAATACATATGACTTTTTTTTTTTTTATCTGAGAGAGACATACATTTATTTTTACCCCAAAAAAAGGAGGCCAGCTCTTTAAAATAGTCCCAGATCTTCAAAAAAAAAAAATCAGTACATTGCATTTATAATTGACTTTTATAATAGATGTGTGTTGCAATGCCATCTGAATAGTCTTACCAGTCCAAAACAATACATAATTTCGACATAACCAGAAGGAAACAAATGTTTGGACGTATGCAAACTTTTATTTTGAAAGGCGAATTAATTTTCTGGTGAAAATAAAAGCTCCATGTTACGTCAATTGATTGAAGCCCTTCCCCTTTTAAAAGATCTCTTCTCTGTCCCTACACTCGGCTGACTCTGTCTAAAATCATCCTGGCCACAGGGGGGCGGATGTTCACTAGGCAGGCGATTTTTCTTCACTAACCTTTTAGCACTTAACGGCTCCTCGGCCTCAACTGTGTTCTCCTCGGGCTGGAAGCGGAAATCCTCGATATAAACCCCAAAGCGATCGTACAGCCAGCTCTGCAGCCGCGAACACACCGTCTCCTTCTGCTGCTTGTCTACAGAGACGGTTAAGATATATTTCATTTAAAGGCCAAAACCAAATCCCTATTAATCTAAATCCAACAATGCGTGTACAGAGAGAGAGAGAGAGAGAGAGAGAGAGAGAGAGAGAGAGAGAGAGAGAGAGACAGAGAGAGAGAGAGAGAGAGAGAGAGAGAGAGAGAGAGAGAGAGAGAGAGAGAGAGAGAGAGACAGAGAGAGACAGAGACAGAGAGACAGAGACAGAGACAGAGAGACAGAGACAGAGAGAGAGAGAGAGAGAGAGAGAGAGAGAGAGAGAGAGAGAGAGAGAGAGAGAGAGAGAGAGAGAGAGAGAGAGAGAGAGAGACAGAGACAGAGAGAGAGAGAGAGAGAGAGAGAGAGAGAGAGAGAGAGAGAGAGAGAGAGAGAGAGAGAGAGAGAGAGAGAGAGAGAGAGAGAGAGAGAGAGAGAGAGAGAGAGAGAGAGAGAGAGAGAGAGAGAGAGAGAGAGAGAGAGAGAGAGAGAGAGAGAGAGAGAGAGAGAGAGAGAGAGAGAGAGAGAGAGAGAGAGAGAGAGAGAGAGAGAGAGAGAGAGAGAGAGAGAGAGAGAGAGAGAGAGAGAGACAGAGAGAGACAGAGAGAGAGAGAGAGAGAGAGAGAGAGAGAGAGAGAGAGAGAGAGAGAGAGAGAGAGACAGAGAGAGAGAGAGACAGAGAGAGAGAGAGACAGAGAGAGAGAGAGAGAGAGAGAGAGAGAGAGAGAGAGAGAGAGAGAGAGAGAGAGAGAGAGAGAGAGAGAGAGAGAGAGAGAGAGAGAGAGAGAGAGAGAGAGAGAGAGAGAGAGAGAGAGAGAGAGAGAGAGAGAGAGAGAGAGAGAGAGAGAGAGAGAGAGAGAGAGAGAGAGAGAGAGAGAGAGAGAGAGAGAGACAGAGAGAGAGAGAGAGAGAGAGAGAGAGAGAGAGAGAGAGAGAGAGAGAGACAGAGACAGAGACAGAGAGAGAGAGAGAGAGAGAGAGAGAGAGAGAGAGAGAGAGAGAGAGACAGAGACAGAGACAGAGAGAGAGAGAGAGAGAGACAGAGACAGAGAGAGAGACAGAGAGAGACAGAGAGAGAGAGACAGAGAGAGAGAGAGAGAGAGAGAGAGAGAGAGAGAGAGAGAGAGAGAGAGACAGAGACAGAGAGAGAGACAGAGAGAGAGAGAGAGAGAGAGAGACAGAGAGACAGAGAGAGAGAGAGAGAGAGAGCTCTACATTCTCATTTCCTGCCTAAAACAAAAGGGGCTGGTCTGGCCTAGATGCTCTACAAATTTAGAAAAGTGCCTAAAATAACAGCTGAAAGCTTCCTGAAGCTGATATTTCAGTCACTAACCTAAACCACAAACCAGATGAAAAATGTAATATGAATTTCCTGTCACACTTCATGTTAAAGGTCCAATTCTCGCTATTAACACGCCGCTTTTTAATAGTTAATATTAAGTCGTTGTTAAATTCAGATAACGGGTAGGATTAAAAATTTTGAATATGGTTATGCAGAATATGATTTCTAAGTGCTAATTAACACTAATAAGCATGCTAACAAGCAACTTTTTTTTTTTTCCATTGTTGGACATATTTCTGTGTCTTATCAAATCGGATGAAAATTATTTTAATAAAAAGTATTTTTGTTACAGGCGTGAACACACCAGGACACTGTCAGTAAACAATTTTTTGCTGATACTTTTCAGCATAAAGTAATAATAATAATAATAATAATCTCCATAACAGTTTAAATACATACAATTCTGTCTTAAAATTCCCTCTTGTGAACTGATCTAAAAATCACGAGGCTAGAACAATGGTCGTGTAAATAAATAATAAATAATTTTGTCACCAAAACATTAATGGATGTTTTTAACCTGTGCCGTTAGCTGCAGGCGGCTGCTGTTTGCGTGGAGGCTGCGGCGGAGAATCTTCACACCTGCGTCAGGAAACACAAACCACATCAGCTTTCAATTCGATTCAAACTTTTTTTTTTCCTCAGACCTAACTATTTTTATAAACCACAAAAATCTGAAACCAGCGGCTTGAGGTAAAAATCATCGCATCGACGCTCTACGAAACGGGGTGCTCCTGTGCGAGGCCGAATATCCCGCCAATCAAATCCGAATCAATTAGATGCTGAAATGACATCAGTGGAAAGAACACTCTGTACAGACACATTGCCGCGCGACGACGCTACGTATAGGCATCGACTTCCTGCTGAAGGGTCATGGAAGAGGGGGACGTAGTGGCTATTTTTATAGCTCAGCGCGTGGCGTGGGCAGCCCTCTGCGGTCAGTCCTACTGTGACAGCCGGACCAAATACAGCACAGGGTCGCTGATCAATGCCAACACCCTTTCGATTTATCAAAACTGTGCTTTAAACAGCATAACACTCAATTAAAGTTTTAAAATCAACTGATTGAGAAAACCTTACGTATTTTAGGTCTTTCGGAAAGCCGCAGACTTGATTTTGTGCATTTTTAAATACAGGTTATATACAGGTTATCGTGTGGGTCTACGAATCTAATGTTTTGAGGTCTGCGCGTTTATATTCATTGTACTTCAGAATCGAGTTTTATCCTACGTCTTGGAACACGTGACCTAAATATGAATTTTTACCATATATAGTTGTACGAACAGCAAGTAACAAGTCTGACACTTTTGTTCTGACCAACTGAGGAAAAAAGAATTACGATAAATGTAAAGTTTGTAAAGTTACAGAACTATTAAGAACCACTAGATATTAAGAACTTATTTCCAAATAAGAAGCCGTTCTCTATTCCTAATCCCCAGTGCTCGAGTGTGTATGTTTGTGACCTAAAGCTGGTGCGCTCCTCATTCGTAGTTTGATACTTTATGTCAACTCTGTAAAGCTTATTTGTATTGGTGTGTCTGTATTTGAGTTGGTTTTTCACCTGGTCTTCAGCACGTCACTCATCTTCTGTTCCAGGTCGACTCTTCTGCTGCGTTCTCTCTCCAGCTCCTGCTTCAGGGTCTCCACATTGGTTTCTTCTCGTAGCTTCCGCAGTTCCTCCTCTGAAAAAAAAAAAAAAAAAAAAAAAAAATGACCACGTGTTTTAAGGAACCTTTAATAATATTAAAACAAATTACGATCTTATCCAGGATACGTAAGTGTTAAGAAGAAGTTGTATAAATATTTTCTGTCTTACTTTTTTATTATTTAATTGTGTTTACTGTAAAGCTGCTTTGACGCAGTCTGTATTGTGAAAAGTGTAATATAAATAAAGGGGGAAAAAAACATAAAACCGTGTCGTATTTTTAGGTATGTAGATGTACCATTTAAATAATATAGTAATTTGTATTTTTTTTTTTTATTATTTGGCACATGAATAATATTATCAGTTAGTATCACATTATATATCACCACCTAGTAAAGTAAAATATAATAATAATAATAATAATAGAAAAATGCTACAGTCAAAAAAACTGTACATTGGTTAACTACACAATCCCTTACAATATATGGCTAAAATTAAATTTGATATTATTATAAAAAAAGTTTTATCGTCATTTACAGAGAACACTAGCAAGCTAGCGCACACAAAATATTTTGACCTATTTAATAATTTACTCTCTCTTGTATTACTTCACACTCTCTTTGTCTCTTGTGATGAAACGGCTTAAAATCAATATTTAATGTCCATTCATTTACTTTTAATATCACGTAAGTAGCTTTTTATAAACAGGATTATTATTAACTCGTTCATTGAGCTATTACTACGAAAATAAACCCTTCTGGGTGATACGAGACGCTTCAGCTTCACATTTGGGTCAAATATCGCTATTCTCGATATCTTTCCTTTTATCCATTTGCAAAATTTCAGTAGTCTAACGCACCGCTGTGAGCCTGCAGCTATGTGCTCTTCGTGGTCTTTGTTCCCAGCTAAGCGTTATAAATATTTGAGCGTTAATATGAGCTCCTCTCATACAGGGCGCTGTAAAGGAGAGAATAAGGTCTGAATGACCATCGTCGCTCTGTAAAACTCTAGCGCCTGAGCCCTGAGTTCAGAGTGAAGGCCATTAGTGGGAGTGCTTTTGTCTGACGGATGGCTTCAGATGAGATGACTGCTGTCAAACGTACAGAGGTACATCACTAAGCAGTCAGTCGATTAATCTATAGCGATGTTTCTATTAACAGCTTTTAGATTTTCACGAGCCTGAGCTGCCTAACTATAGATTGTAACTAGAGTAAAAAGGTCTGGGATCCTGACTTCACCCAGCCCTTGTTAGTGGAGTTAGATAAGGTAAGCGTCACTATTACTACTGAATTACAGCCAACTTAGCGTTCTGCATATGTAAATGAGGTAGCGCTCTCATTATTATTATAGTAATAGCTAGGTAATAAATGGTACTAACCTTGAACCTACCCCTAAAACTCCTCATGTCCACCTTATATTACAGTACTTTCTTAGGTAGGTACACTATAAGTAAACTGTAAGTGCAAGTACATACACATACAGTAAAATACAGTGATATATATATATACACACACACATATATATATTAGTCATGGGACTTACTGAACTACTTTTCTGTACAAACTCTCAGAAGCAATTTTCACCTTGTCATATATAGTTCAGTTTTGAAGCAAATGCTTAGATAAGGCATACACTGAGACACATAGACTTTCAAAGTATACCCCATTTAATAGCAAGCGCCAAGAGTCTGCGCCATTTCTCTCCAAAAGTTATGAGCGCTAAAGAAAGCCACTACGCTCCATTAATAGAGGTCTTGCGTCTTGCTCTAGCCCTACCGGTCTACTAATATTTACTAACACTACAGTAAGGGTTAGGAGAAATTACACAGTGTGCCTAATCAGCGGCGACCAACATCTTTGGATCAGTCTCCATCATTACAGACTGGCCACGCTGAGAACAGACCGATTATGATACAACAGCATTCGGTAGATCTGTTCCAAAAATCAACATTCTGTCAGCGATTCTCATTGATCTTCACGCCACAAAAAGAATCGGCCTGTTCAGACAGAAAGATCATATTTCGGCCTTTTGTTTGCTTATTCGAAGGATGAATCATTTGTATGCCTGTTATGAACTCCAGTAGGCTATATGAGTGCTGAAATTATGTGTTGGAAAGATGTTGGTCATATTACAACATGACCAGAAATCTCCTTGGTAACATTGGTAACATTGGGAAAACTGTACAATATATAAATTTAAACTCAGCAGTTTCATCTGAAGTATGAACTGTATGACAGTTACAGTCAGACTTTAGGCTGTAATTTTTACTACAATAATAGCTAATTCAGTTAAAGGTGCACTATGCCTAATTCTCTGCATAAATTTAAGCATAACTGCTCTTCTATGCAACTTGACAGAATATTAGACCTTGTAATTATATTTTATAATGACACAAGAGATGTAATTATTCAGCCCTCAAATATTTACACCGATGTTGGTTATTAAATGAGATGATTAAAAAGAGCTAACAAGGATTTTTAGAGAACCAGGCCACCGATGAACCCGCTTATTAACAATGGATCTGTCGGATGTGCAGCCTATTGCGTAACAGGATGTTCAGTGCAACATTTAACAGGGGTAATAGCTGGGTCGCAGCACATCCTCGTCTAACATGGACCGAAATGTTGGCAGATAGTCACCACCCAGTGTTTATAAAAAACTAGCGAGTATACACTTTACATAAGCGCTGAGCAGCTATCTCAGCCAGCATCCTAAAACAATTGGAAAATGTTTTTAAAATACAAACGTACTATGCTCTTCAACAGCCTTGAACGTGGGCTGTATTAGCTATATAGAACTGCCTCTAGCTGTTGTGTTATTACAGCACCGAATATAAATTAGCAACAGGTTCTTGTAATGGAAATGACAAGCCGTATGAATCCAGTCACGGTAAGTATCCTGGGAAGGTAATGAAATATGTAAGCCACACTCTCTCGGCCTCTTTTTTTTTTTTATGTTCTCCTTCTCCCAATCGCTTCTATTCCTAATAATAGCCCTTTGCAATGGGCGTAGATTCACATCACCTCTGCAGACAGACAGGAGTCACCGTCAGGAACTAATAACCGAAGTGGAGCGATCTACTGAAGTGCTGATAGTTCTCAATCCCGCACAACAAAGCCATTCAGAATGACCACACAAACACTAGACGGATAAAACGGAGATATGAGTCATTCTGTCTGATGTGTTTTATGAGTACTAGCTGAGTTCACAGACTATGGAGGTTAAACTAAACATTCTGTTATGAATCGGTTGATATGATTGATAGGATATATCATTTTTTCCTCCCTTACAAAATGGATGCGAGCGTGAGCAAGAGCCAGTAATATCAATGTAACAACCCAAAATTAGAAACCCAAATTTGTGTCTTTATTTATTCACTCTCACAACGTTTCAAACCCGTTTTCGTTCATCTTCAAAACAAATATGTAGATATCAAGATCCAAAAGACAGGCATTCATTATTACGAATGTACATTTGAGAGCTATCCAAAAGTTGTTTTGAGAATATTTTCTTTTTTTTAGTTTAGTTTTCACATCCACAATTTGAATTGAAAACATTGGAGTTACATGGTTTTGTTTTTACAGTGATTTGATGACGTTATTGGACTTTATGGCCTCAGAAATCCCTCCAAAGTATAACAAAAGATAGATATAGATAGACATGAATGCGAGTAAAATTATGAACGTTTAAATTTCTAAAATCTCATAAATGTACACAATTATACTAAACGAGTGCGGTTATAGAGAAGCTACTTCATAGAATAGCCTTTTATTATATTGGTAAATGTTCAAAAACATGATTCCTATTGCATGCACCGTTCTCTGAACTTCAGGTGCATCACTTTTTTTCATGTCTTTGAAAGTAATGTACTTTAAGATAAATACACCGTCTGTGCACTCGTATAAAATGTGACATGACTTTATAAAACTAGGCCAAGGAAAACTGAACTTCATGATAACTGGCACATCTTTTAATTATTATTTTAAATGGAAGTTAACATGAATCAGAAAACATATTTCATCAGTAAATGCAGCGGTTTAGTCATTCAATATGAATGATATGCATTAATGTAAATGTAACGCATAATAACACCATGCCCCGACAAGATGTATCCGTCAAGGTTAATTAAAGTTTTTATCTTAGCCAGCCATGATAACACTATGTGACAGGAAATGATATATTAGAAATGGTTTCCACTTCTGCATCTTTGCATCTAGACAAGAAAACTGTATGTCCGAGATGATAATCTGATAAAAAAAGAAACAAAGTGCTCGTCGTTAGAATCTAATAGCATTGAGTTTAATGTATGCACTTGACACTGTGTACTAAATAATGTACATACAGTGGCGTCCCTATAATGTCAGAACACCTGTTAGCAATCTGGTAGCAGTGCACTTAAATAGCATTAAAAAATATATTGTCTCATTTCCACTGAGCGGTACATTTCGGAACAGTTTGGTACAGTATGGCAAGGTACGCAATTATGTCCGTTTCCATTGTTAATGTTACCAAAATAGTGAACCGTAGGTAAAAATGGTACAAAAAGGGTGGAGCTAAACTCACTACAGAACCTTGATTGGTTGTCTAGACTCGTCACTTCTGCATGATAGGGGATCCCCTTCACTCGAGGTTATTTACATTGGCTTAAACACCAAAAAATATAACAGCGTATTTTAGAAATTTCTCGATATGCATTCTTTGCTGTTCTTGTGGAATTAGGGTGTTTCGTACTGTACCGACCCGTTACCGTAGAAACGAGTGGAAACGAGCCATTAGATATATATATATTTATGTGCAGTAAACAAACAATATTTACCTAAAATAAAGGAAATGGCAAACTGCGTATGTGTACCTCATTTCTGAGTCAGAGCACTTCGATAAATTAGTAGCATACAAACGCATAAGCTAATTTCATCTCCACACATTCAGACTTTATAAAAGATCAGGAGCTCTCAGACACACACACACACACACACACACACACACAAACCAGACTAGACGTGTAAGGTCATTTTATGTATGCATCCCCATCCATCTGTCCCTGGCAAAAAAACCTCATTGACTTCCTCTGCTAATGGTTTTACATTGGAACATTATGAGTGTTGGCAGAACAGCACAAAGACACACTGCAAATTACTTTGAGAGCTCTCTGACAATGTCTGTATTATGCTCAAACATTTAAATATTAAAGCAGTTACACAAAGACTCAAAAAAAAAAAAAAAAAAAAAAAAAAAAAAAAAAAGTGACATTCTCAGGCCGAGCCATTTATATTCCAGTTGTGGATCCTGACATAGGCGATACAGGATTGAGCCCGCTTTCAGTTCTACTCTGCACTTTAATTGAAATTGTTTCCTTAAGAATAACTTTCTAAGCAGCTCCACGAGCCATTTATCTCTCCCTGCAGCCGACCACCCCATCTCGCTTCGGTTGCTGTCTGTGCAAACCAAACATAGTGGGCGAGAGACGTTATATTAAGATCCGTGTACTGGATAGGTTGAGCAAATAGAATCAATACAATTAAGAAAAAAAAAAGCAAATCGAAGGCATCCAGCTACTCCTATTTTTGATAAACTTATATGGCACATATGGCTTTTTGACTTCAGTCCAAGCCTATTATTTCTTGACAACTTATTTGAGTTTGTGTGTGATGCAATGCAACGAGGCTATAAGATGCAACAAAACTTTTCTGGAACTTGACCAGTTTAGAACATGTCACGAGAGTGAAATCATTATTATCTACATAATACTGCTGGCAAGTTTATGCAAGTAAAGGGCATTAACTGCAGTTGGGTTGTTCTGCATTGAGTAGGACCAGGCCTGTTTTTGAGTACCAGCCCATCTCTGATCATGAGCATAAAGTATGATTTAAATGTAATCCTGTCAAGAAACACCTACTTAGACGGGAGAAATACTGTTCGGCCAACATGTAAAAACAGCTGCTACCGTCGATGATGAATATAAAGACTATGGGAACGCCATTAATTTCCCAAAGAAGAAGAGTTGACCAAACACAAACTAAAGCAAAAGTTCACAAGCGGTCGCTTGTAGGTTGCTGACCTTCTGAAGCTTACACGTGCTCTTACTAAGCATGGCAACAATTCACGTAACCCTATTAGAGCACAGCAGAGATGAATGACCCTAGCTTTGAGAAATACTAACAACAGAGCTAGCAAAGCTAACAGCTAACAAGCTTACTGTTGGCTATCAATACCTGTGTGTCATTCGGTCTCCGCTTGTGTAATTAGCATTGACCAGTGGCCTGGTTTGCTGTTCTGGTTCTACGGTCACGCTTCATTGCATCATGGGACTGTAGCTGTGGGCATGACCTGTTTTAGTGTTGTCACAACATACCATCAAACTTTCAGCCAGTGTGTTAATATGCGTGGACAAGTATATCAATGATCCTAAATACTACCCCTTTAAAAAGCAACGGAAGCTAAATACCACTCCAGATACAGAATTAGCAATGCATATTTATGTACTTGATGAAACGGTACATGCCAAATTAAAAAGTTAGTCATTAGTTACTCATCGTTCCAACCTTCTTTGACTTGCTTTCTTCTGTGAAATCTACTAAACGAACGTACAAGAGAAAATTGGTAGATAATCAATCACACGTCTGGCCTCAGCTTGTGTAAGAAACCCTAACACAGACACACACACACACACACAAACAAACAACATTTCACCTATTAATCAAAAAACTCCATATAACTTGTACACAAAATACCATGTCGGCTGTATTGGATAGGCTTATGTGAAAAATTTAAGCTGTTATTTGAACTAATCTGAATGTTTTCTCCACAAATCAGCTCAATGACTCAGGAATCTAGTCATAGTGGTTAAATGTTCACTGAAGAGATTATCAGTGAAAATTTACATTTCAGTCTTTCTTTTATAAATTTCATAAAAATCTTCACAAGGAATTTGTGAGGCTGCTTATACGGTGCTTCTTTGTTCATTGTTTATGCTTGAAAGCTTCCGTCTCCGTTCATCGCAATTGCATGGAAAAGAGCAACCCGCACTGTAATCATAATTTTTCCTTATTTTTGAAGGTGAATTATGACTGAATTTTCTTTTTTAAAACGATTTCTATCAGGGGATAAGGGAATAAAGGACTTGCTTAGGCTGAGGTTACCTTTAAGGTCGTCTGTGATTCCGTCGCAGAAGAACTCCATATCTGAAAAAGCCTCCGTGCATTAAGACCTCATATTCAATCAAGGTACAGTAGCTTTTAGTTATCAAACAAATCCACAAACATAAGTCTTGAGGTTTGTTTAGATGCAACTTGTAGAATCCAGAAGCTGGCATCCCATAGATTATGTAGGTTTTGTATTCACTACTGCCTACTACAACCTTTGACAACAATCTCAAAATGCAGCTCAGTGGACTGCATATAAAGCCCCACGGAGTGGATTAAGCACCTAGAGGAAAACTACTGTTCCTTAGTGATTGAGATGAAACAAAAGTTCTATTCACCAGAGAAAGCCAGTGGCCCGTCCTGGCACTTTGCTCACATTCTGTAAGGTCTTTTTCACAACACTGAGCAGTAAGTTGTTTGAAATAAAGCCAAGCACTAATACAAAGGCAATACAGTGATATTTCTAAACTCAACATGGTCATATAATGTGGTCCAAACATTTGCATAACTCGGGTTAAGTAATGTTGACTTAGCTGTTGTTAAAAATGGATCCATTTGAATTTTTTCCATTCAAAATTTGCATGCTCAAATAGTCTGGTACTTCTTTATTAAAATCAGTCACTACTGGAATCTTATTTATAACAGTGATGATGTCAAAAACATGTTTCAGTTAGTTTCTGATTTTTTTTTTTGTATTTCCACTGTATTTCCTGACCAGCATCCTGTTTAGCATCCTAAGAAACTTCCTGAGGTGTATCTCATCTGTCTGTGGGTACACAGGAAATCTTTATTTCCTCTATCTCAAAGGCAGAAGATCCCATTATGATTCTTTTAACTAAACACCGATATGAAACCAAATCAGTCATTTTCTATTTTGATATTACTGTAAGACATAATCAGATAGCACGGGGGAATATATAGCTTTGTTTTTGCTCCATTATTTTATTAAGAAAACTTAAATCTTTAGTCTAGACTTCAAAATACCATCACGTTTTGGTGGGTCAGAAAGGCAACAAAGCCTCTTTCATGTTATCTAAATACATTTTGCAAAAAAAAAAAAAGGGGGTGAATCCAAATGGTGTTGGATAAACAGGTCTTGGTTTAGGTTTTGAATCTTAACATTTGGGCTGTTGAAGTTCTTTGTTATTATTTTGGGTCATGGTCTAATGGGGTCTGGGGATTATCTGAATGTGGTGTTCGGAAGTCTTAGTTAGAAGGTCTACTATTGATTTTTTATTGTCGAAGTATTGTGGGGGGTCTGTTATTGTTGTGGGTCTGGGCTTTAGGCGAGACTGGTACTCATCTGGATCTGTTATTGGTCTTGGGAGTTTTAGCTGCCTCTAGAGTCGTTGTTAGTGTGGAATAGGCTTAGTTTTTAAGGTTCTGGTACTGAAGTGGCTTTGGGCCTTAAAGGAATCTGGACTCCATTTCCCAAAATCAATGTAAGTTTTAAGTTCAGCAGTAGACCTACTGAAGCCAGTGGAGCTACGATCAACTACAATGCTTTTGGTGAACACAGCCCTAGTCTAGGTCTTTAGATAATTTGGTAAGCTTTTGGAAGTCTTGAATTGGACATAGCTTAAGGTAGTCTGGTAATTAACTGACTCTGGGACTTCAGGGGCCATAAATAATATTAAGTATTAGTTTAGGTCTTTGAAGAGCTGGTACAATTTTATATTAGTTGGCCTTGACTACTATGTACTTACATAAAAAAATGACTTACTGTGTTCACATTGTACTGGAAAACACTTAAGAGATGGGTCAACAGTGTAGCTATAAACGTAATTGCATGCAAGCATTTTCAAATTATAAGTAGAATGTAAAAACATGTACGTACACAATTAGTGAATATAAGAAATTATTCATTTAGTGCAGTATGCAGTATTCAATTAGATCATTTAGTAATTATAAGGCTCTTATGTTATAAGGTTGGGATCTACTGTATGAGTTTGACATTGTTTTGTATCTTATTAGGGAGTCTGGTATTGGTCTAGGTTTTAGGGGGCCTGGCACTTGAAGACTTTGGAGGTTGATATTCAGACAATATCCATTATTAAGATTGAGGAGATCGTTATGAAGTTAAATTTTTAATGCCAAAGCAGCAACATTACAGTAAAATATTCGAAATGGTTGAACAGACTATTATGTCATTTTCTTTAATTATTCATGGTGAGATCTTTAAGACGCTGTTCTTGGTTTTGTGAGCCTAGGGTTAAGACACGGTTGGCGTATTACTCCACTGTGATGTGTGCTGCCTTTCACAACAGCGAACCTCTCGTTCCTCTGAGAGGAAACATAAGCTTTCTCTCTCCGAGTCAGCGGCTGCCTTTCAGAGCAACAATAAACGCCTAACTGAATGCCGCTGTCGCATGGTAACCTGCCTGAAAGGAAGAGAAAGTGGAGGAGAGGGTGTGGGTGTAGTAAATAAGACACAGTCTCTCAGAGTTTGGGAGGAAAAACTGGAGGAGCACTGAGGGAAATGACATCGGCACATTGTTTCTGTATATAGCAGCAAACCCCATAAGGATGAGGCCATCTGAACCGCAAGACTACTGGCGGCATTTATCATTATAATTTGTGGTGCTCTTCCAGGGGGGCAAATTACCGAGACTAAGAGTTTTTAGAGGTATAATGAAAGTCATTTTCATGTATTATTCTCTCCTAACATCCTCATTTTCTCCTTCTGCCGTTTTATTCTCCTCTGTCTATCTGGTTTCTGTGTAAAGAGCCCTGGATCAATGTTGGCCCACTCACTGGCCTAATTCTGTCCCGCTCTTCGGCTGATATTTTACAGGCTGTCACAGTTCCTGCCAGCGGCACCACTGTCATACTAATTATAAGTCAAGGCCGAAATGAAAAGACAAATTTGACAAGCAACCAATGATGCTTCATTACTTTGAAGTTTATGAAGAGAAAATGACATTTTTATATTTTTAAAGACATGTGAGAGGTGCTTGCTCTACTAAACTAGCCGCCACGATAACTCTCGGCTATTGACAGGTTTCGTTGTATAGTTGTTAAGGTGATCTGAAATGCTAGTGCATTGTTAAGTGGTTATTAGCAGGTTTTGAGTTGTTGCTAGGGATTATTAATACTGTGAAACCGCCATGTGATTTGTGTCCCTCTTTCATTTTAGTCTGTTTTGTTTGTTTTGTCTGCAAGGTGAAAACTCTAACCCTGACTGCGTAGAAAAATAACTTTACACACAAATAATGTGTTGAAATGTATTACTTTAGTTTGTTCGAATCACTGATGATAACTATGCGCAATGGTAAAATAGTGCACCAGCCATGCAGAAACAGCATTAATTTTCTACATATGGAAATTGATTTTTAAATATAAACATTTAGAGCTATGCGAGCTATAAGGCTGTTAGTTGTTGGCTTCCGTTTAAGCTGCCAGCCTGAATTACCTCAATTTATTTTTGAAATAATCACGTTTCACGGTGGAACTATCGGTGCTAAACTACATTACCCATGATGCCTGATGCAAAAATCCCACCAATCAGCGTCAAAACAACAATAATTTGCCAATAAAGCTCTTTAGCTCTGTATACTGTCATTTATTTATTACATTACTCAAATATTTATTTACTTTAAATTCAAGTTTTTAATGTTATGCTTAGCCTCGTGACCGTTTGGCTTGGTTCGGGAGACTCCTATGGAAGAAAAATGAAATGTAAAAAATATTTCAGGATCCAATCCTGCTGAAAAAGAGGATGAGCACTGTTGAAATGCATCACTACAAAATTCACAAGAACTCTACTGATATTTGATTGCTGTAATATTGTGCAAAACTAGTTGCTTGTGCTGGTGTTCAATAAATAGCTTTTCTAAAAAAAAAAAAAAAATCTGTCATCATTTACTCACCTTAATGTCATTCCAAACCGAATTCTGAAGAACCAAACAGTTATGGTCCCCATTGACTTCCAAGGTAGGGAAAGAAATACTATGGGAGTCAATGCAGACCATCAACTGTTGGATTAGCATAATTTTTTACAATTTTTACATTCAACGTAAGAAATACACATTTGGAATGACATGATGGTCAGTAAATTACGACAAAATTTTAATTGTGGGGTACACTATCCCTTTGACCTCTTAAGTTCTTTGTCATATTTGGGATATTTTACATATTGGCATACCTAAATTTAAAATAGTGCCATTATCACATACACTGGTCTAAACTGATAAAACAAAATGGTCTCATCTGACAGTAAATACCCTAAATTGTATCACATGGGTAGAAGTATTGTTATTTTTAAATTGTGCTTTTTCATCATTTTATAATAAACACACATAATAATAAAAATTAAATATTTAAAAGTCTGTTATTTAAGACCTGTTTGGTTTACATCCCTGCAGAAAGTTTCTTTTGATTCCATTAGGTGCCAGCTAACAGTGATTTTTTTTTTTAAATTATTATTATTACTATTATTTTCTGTTATTAAAGTTATTTGAAGGGAGGAAATACGTCCTCTAGAGGTCTCCATTCTGTGAGTTCAGACATACTTAAATTTCAAATAATCTCAGTACTATATCTATGGAGCCTTTTGCACAAAAACGCCTTAAAAGTTCCACACATGGGTGAAATATTTCAGAATTATTATTGTATTTGTTCACAATCCACAGTTTTGCAGCGGAACTCTAACAACAGATTGGTCTAGGCATTTGATCGATGTCTTTTTGAAACCCAAATTTTTAATGAAGATCAATTTGGTCCTTCGTTCACTTAATTTTCCCGCGGGTTCGTTTACAAACAAGGTGCAATGCGATGCGGGAATCTGAAAAAGACTACAACCAAGAGATCTGGCGGTACTGATTTATTTATGCATTTATTACCTAAATCACATCAGCGTCTGACATCACACAGCTATCAGCCAATCACAGCTGTGGGCGTTTACTTATGAGTCTACCACGCCTATTCAAACGGAGCGTTCTGACGAGGGGGGTTATAAACAAGACAGAAAATTTTTAAAATAACAAAAATCTTGACAACATTATAAGCGGACCTCAGAGAACAGTCAAGAAATTAAAAAGGCACTTCACGACCCATTTAAAAAAAAAAAACTTTTGGCAAAAACTAAATGAAAACAGACCAGGAAAGGAAAATACGAGACGGAAAACATGGGATATAAATAAAAAGTAAAAAGAATAGCCTATTTAGAGTCTGTTGTTAAGATGAGAGGCCGATAGTAAAGAACGCAGGAAAAGGAATCCTCAGCTCTGACGTGTATTCGCTAGGAACCGTTATGTAACACCAATTCCCACACGTTATGAATATTGTAAAAGTCTAAGATAAATCACGGCGAGATTTTCTTTGTGTCCCCGACAATCGAGTTTCACTGCATTTTGAAACAAGAACAATGTGCAGTTCCGATGAATATTTCGATTCAGAAACTAATGTAGTCACTTTTCGAAACAATATGCGTCTGATTTATATGGTTGAATCAGCGTTTTCATATGTGGGTTTTGTTTGTGTTCGGTGTGTGCTGCCAAAGAGAAGGCGATGAACTTTTCATCCCTTGATCTCATTACTTAACCTTAACGGACACAGAACTATGACACTACAGCAGACACACACACACACATGCTGCCACGACTCAATCACGTCTATAAATCACATGAAAAAAAAATTAAATAAAAAATTAAGAACATCATGTGAAGTGTAAAATATAATGTTAACTAATCTGTGAGGCATTCTGAAATCCATGAGCTGTTTTCTTTTTATTGTTTTTATAATTAATAAAAAGGTGTTTCAACTTGAAATAACTTGTTATGTGTCACTTAATAATATTTTAAAGTCATGGCTAAACTAAAACTTTTTTTAGGCAGCGGGGTAACAAGTTATTTCAAGTTGAAACGTTACATAAAAGTTGAAATATTACACAAGATGTAATGATATAAAGGTGTATAAAACGTAGAAACCTTCTTCATTAGTGGTTGTTATTGTAGTATACAGACTGCGGCTTGTAAACTCATGATACGAAATTATATATTTTCCTCATACTGATGTCTAATATAAAGCAGGAGTTACTTGATACTTCAAAAAAAATCTACATTAGTTATAGATGATATATTTGTTGTATAAAATGTAAAATTTGCATTTTGAATGCCATTTTCAGCAAGAAAATCTCAACCAGTACCGGTTATATTTATGTTATTTTGTATTTAAAGGGGACAAACTGTAGCTGGTAGCAGTTACAATATTTTCAGTTACAGTATTAAATTAGAGCTATTTGAATTATGTATAATAATCGTTTGAGTATAATACTTAATATATTAAATGATTTATTATTTATCATACAAACAGACTTTTTCTAGACTATCTGTTTTAAAAATAAATAATGCAACATATGAAGCAATCATCCCCTTCCCAAAAAAATATATATCATAAATCGTATAATATTTAAGTTGAAGAAAAATACTGAAGACAAAAGTGTAACAGCAAATGTCTGTGATGTCAGCACAACTACTCAGCGATGACTGGCAACGCTGTGTTAAATGGGTCAGAGGTATAAGACGGGAATACACGGGATAAACACACACACACACACACACACACACTTAAAATAGACTTTCAGCTATATGTGGGAATTGATGTCAGCAGTGGGTCAAACTCAAAAGCGTCCGTTCCACACACACTCCCATCAATAATATCTGTAGGCTAACTGATAGATAATGGTGCTCATAAAAGCAGGATCACGTGTTCAACTTCTAGGAAAAGTCATTCTGAATAGTCAAATGCATCAATGTACAATATATATGCACTTAGCTGAATGAACGGAACATGGTAAAAATAAAACAAAGCAACATAAAAGAAGAACTTCCCCTGGAAAAGCGATTTGCAATATAAAACTTTATAAAGGACAGAAAAACTAAAACCACAGCCTTATCGGACTCTAAATAAAAATGAATTTCAAGAGGTGATGGATTTGCGTCATGAGCGGTCCGATATTTCAATCAGTTGAATTTGATTCGAACCTGGGTTTCATTTAAAGAAATGAGAACTAGACACATCACACCTTACCTACTTCAGAGGACCTATTGTTAACGGGTGTCTTATCACGTCCTGTAGCTCAAGCAATAAAGATGGACGATGCCGAAGTCATGGGTTCAGTTCCCAGGGAATGCATAACCTGAAAAGATGTTCTTCAGCTCTTATGGTTACAGAAAAGCAACAAAATCTAAGAATATGTATCGAATCTGTAATATAACTGCGTGATAATTAGAGGTCAACCAATAGAGGACTATACCAATAGTGATGACTAGGTCGGATGCAACCCGGAAAAGCTATCGAAAGTTTTTTTTTCCAGCAATCGGTTATCGTGCCGATTAATCGGCAACAACAGTAATGGTACCGGCCACAAAAATCACATAAAAACTGTGACGCAGTCAAGCTGATGTCAACGCATGTTCAAGAGTAAACAAACTCTAAAAGTCTGCCTCTATGGAAAGATCTTTTTTTGAGCTACGACTGCAACGTTATAATTTCTAGCATGTTCCCATTCACGTGTGTGTGCTACACCTCTGAAGGAAAACGAATCCATGACCACGATTCTGCTTCTCCCGATGCTCTAGCGGCTTCCCTCTTTAATCCTTATCCCGCTTCATGTTTTATACGTCTCTCCCATTCATTTTCCTGTAGCTTGCGTGTGCCGACTCGCTTCCCCCCCGCGGAGCTCATGTGTGGGTTCTCCTGCGTGTGGGAGTCCGCTGACAGTGGCGCGCTTAAGGTTACATAACAACCGATTGTGACAGTGTCGTTCGCTAATGATCTTCAGCTGCTGTTCATGTGTCGTTCCGATTTTTACTGCAGCCGTGACGGACCACCCTTCACATGCATGTTTTAGTTTTTCCAGAGCCTGCTCACTGGTACATATTGTTTTTAAACTGAGCTAATCATATTGTCTATATCCATAACCCTTATAGACGCATTGCATTGAACGTTCTAAGCATTCGGCAGATGCATTTTTATCCAGAGCAAAATCAAAGGATATTCTAGCCAAGGTACATATTTTCTTCCATATATGCTTCATAAAAGGACAATATTTGAAATAATGCACGCAAGTCATGTACTAAAGTCCATGCAAAATACATCAGTATTCATTCATTGAAAACACTGAGATCAGACTAAGATCTCTTTAGCTGTTCGTGAGAGAGGCGACGTCTTCTTTGTGAATGAATCACGCAGCTTGTTTCAGTGAATCGGTTGATCTAGTTCACAAAACTAGATATATTTTCTGAACCAGAAGATTAAATCTGTTAAATCTGGTTCGTTCCTCACAAATGGAGACTTCAGAAGGCTTGCTATGTAGAGTCGGATGACTTTTATCGTATGGTTTTTTGTAAAGCTTAAAAAGCTGCAATTTCTTCAGCAGTCAAAGTCAGATCAACATGAAAAGCTTTATTTTTGGCCGAATGAAGACATTATTTAGTTCCGTTAGGAAGCGGTTTTTCCTCATGGGAACTGAAGCGAGAACATTTTGTCCCCAATGTAGGTGTTTTAATGCTGTCGCATAAAAAGATAGCAAATGCTCGCTCATAAAAACACTTATACACGAGTATCTAAAAGATCATCAGCTCGCACACATCCGTACACTCAAGCTAAGCGGTCTAAAATGGGCAACAATTGTTTTTAGTCTTGTTTGAGTGAACAAGACTTAAGCAATTTGGTAAAATGACCACAAGAGTGCGGCTCTTTCGTTAAACCAACCCTTTTGAACCCAATCCCACTGTCAAGATAAAGAGAAAAGTGTGGCTATCACAGAATTGAAGACCTTCAAGAACAAACCAAAGTTCGGATTTAAAACGAATATTTATAAAATAGTAAAGTCTTCTTTAAAACTCATTTGCAATCAGAGGCGAGCATACATTGTGCAGCTCGTCTAGAAAGAATGCAGAGTTAGAACTAATCTAAGAAATGTGCATGTAATGAATGTTTATATAAAATATTTGACCCCGTGAAACGGAATTTCAGGGACATTTTTATGAACGTATTTTTCATCCATAAAAATCTCATCAATTTTGGACAAAAGCTCTACCGAATTAATTAAAGACGTATTCAGAATTTTATTTACGGTGAACAAGGAGAGCCCTGGAATGAAATATCGTGAGATAGATGAAAGAATTATAAAAATCTAAACTTTTTACCCACAAACCGTTAAATATCAAGAGCATTTTTATCCCTTCGCTTAACGTTTTTGTCACAAAACCTAGTAAATTTTACCCTTGCCAGTTTTTGGCCATTATAGTAAAGTTTTCATAAGCCATACAAATACAAACTAATACTATAAACTACAGCATACTGTAATTTGGGTCAGGTATTGAAAAGGACCGTATCATAAATTTCTGTAATGGTATACAACACATGCTGAAACCCTTAATGCATAACCTGTAGGTACAAATGAAAAACTGTACACATACATAAAGGGCATCCCAACTTTATATTCCATATATCATACATAGAATTCAAGCGCAGACATCCTTTCAGTACTCACGTAGGAAGTGTTTCTCCAATAAGGCAATTTCCAAATGACCCTTGACCTCATTGAGACGTTCCGATTCGCTCCTCAGGTCTTGCATGACAGACAAAGTCCCCAAACCAGCCTGAAAAAAACCCCCCCACAAGGTTATTGACAGATAAGAACCCGAAACAAACCAACACACAAACTAGTCTTTCCAAGCTGTGACTTACAGAATACCAGCCTTCTCTACGGTGTCTCCCTCCTGTTTTTGTCAGATAAGCCTCAAACTGGAGGCCGGTCTCAATGACAAACGTAGACTGTAATATTCTGACTCACTGCTGGCACGACATGAACCTGCTCTGACTCCATCCCAACCGCGCGTGCACTCACACACACACACACTCACACACACACAGGCTGAAAGAACGCAAGATCTGCAGAAAGACGAGCCGCAGTGAGAGAGAGACAGAGAAAGTAGGTGAGTGAGAGATTAGGAGAGAGGGCGGCACTGCAGAGAGAGACAGCGGAAAAGCAGAGGTATCTCTTTAAGAGGCCAATGCGACTGACAGTGCAGGCATGCTTTCTTCTCTGACATACACACACACACGTTTGGTGTCACAGCATTAAAGCTCTGACTGGAAAACGGCACGCTATTTGCAGCAGAATTACATCCAAGCTGATGAGGCACGTACATAAACACATAAGCAACAGTAGGGGAAATGGAGAATGTGATAGCAAATTAGGGATGCACGTGGAAAATATACAGAAATTAGGGCAAGGATAGACACACAGAAGAGCAAAACATGGTAAAAAAAAAAGAAGCATTTAAACATCAAAGTAGCTTGATCATGGGAGCTTAGTTCTGGGCTGCCTTTGCCAAAAGCATTGTTGACCGTAGCTCAATTGGTTTCAATGTACTTACAATGCTGACAATGTTTTTGGGAAAAGCAGCACTGGGCTACAGGTTTTCTCATCAATCACGTGCGCCATAAAGGTCAGGTGACCCATCACCCTGGAGCCACATAAACTCTTAAAACATCATACATGGTCTCATAACGATGCAGCGCCATGTCCTTCACTAGTGACTATCTTCAGCTGTCATATCAGTCAGCAGACAGGGAAACATCCATAATTTTAGATATTCTACAGAGCTGTTGAAAGCTCTGCAATTATTTTCAGGGAAATACACATCCATAACACTTTGCTAAATGATTTTAAAGTTATTTCAAAAGGTACTTACAGCTTACAATGGCAAAAGAACCCAAAACCCACAATGACAGGGACTGATGAAATAACAATAGAAAACTCTAATGTTAACTAACAGGACCTTTTTATAAATTGTTACTCATGAATCGGTGCTTCAGAATCCAAATTCTGAATCCTATGTTGATATATATATATATATATATATATATATATATATATATATATATATATATATATATATATATATATATATATATATATATATATATATATATATATATATAATTATATAATTGTAGTATATATATATATATATATATATATATATATATATATATATATATATATATATATATATATATATATATATATATATATATATATATATATATATATATATAGGTAGGTATATAATTGTAGTAATTCCATGACCCTATTTTAATGCGCATTTTGAAGTATTGCATGAGAAATGAGTGATGGAAACGCCAAAATATGAATAAAAATCCCGTAATTTGCAAAATAGTTTTTACATTCCCTTCAGGTAATTTTGCTGTTAATGGGAGATTGCATTTTGCCACTAAATTCCTCCAAGCGCATCAAAAAAAGGACAGCTATTGGACAAGAACGCCCGACTAACCAGCATCTGAAAGGCTGTCATGATAATCCGGAAATGCTCACTCTGAGGCACAAGTAATTTATTATAAATGAAAATTATTATATTCAGTAGCTTGTCCTACTTTGCTTAGTTATTTATAGCGACAGCTTACCGGGTATCTACGATTTTGTTCTCTCTGACTGGTTGGATTTGCCCGCAAAATGTTTTATGCGTTAGGCATAGGTTAAGTTCACAACTCTGAACGGAAACTCAGCTTTTGTGATGAGTGACGATAGTCTCAGCCTCACATGTAACACCAACAGACCAGTGGCTGACCACCTGATGCATATCGTGCACAAAATTGGATTTTCGTGTTGCTTTCTTTAATGTTCCGTCGAAAGAATGACAGAAGTTGTGTTTACGACTGCGCCAATGAGCATTTATAGGGATCGACTAAATGCTGGATTTTCGAAAGTGTTGGAAATATTTAAAGCGTGTGGCGTCGAAAGAGCATTATTGTAGACATTTCCATAGCCCTACACGTGACGCGGCACAAGACGAAACATGATTGGTTGCTTGGCCCGTCAGTCATATGGCCTCTTGTGCCTTCTCCTGTCAGTCTGAAGGTCTGGCTCTACGCTAGACTAAAGCGAGCATGCCAACAAAGTGCCATGCACCGGTTTTACATACAATCTAAAAACAACAGCAAGTTCTTCATTTCCATGCCTACTAGCTATTTAATCCGCATTTTGCACCTCTGCGACACAAAACTAAGTGTCCTGAAACAGAATATATCAGAAGGGTCATCAGTGGAGCATGAAAGAGCTTCCAGCAGAGAGACTGTAGGCGACTGGCTCTTATAAACCGGATATTTAGAGTCAATCAAACCCCTGCTTGTGTGAAAAACCGATCTCATTACCTCCAGCCTTCAGGGACTCATCGGTGCACGAATCCAAAAGTAAAAAGTGCTGACAAGTGTCGTGTTGGCTCCACGCGTGTCTGTGTTTGTATGCGAGAGCCATTTGGATCAGCGTGCGAGCGATGACTCACTCCTTGATCCCCGTCTAAAAGTCACGGCACCGCCGGTCACAATCTCTGTTAGCGGGCTGTTGCATTCGACACTAAAGCTGCCCGCGATGCAGGAAATGCAAACACATGCAAACAGAGTGGCAAGACTGGTCAGCTTTTCAGCATGTGGGGAAAGTTAGGTTGCACACTTCCCGAAAGCCAGTGTATTGATTTTTTTTTTTAGCTCTTCAAAAGGTTTTATTGCTAAAATTAAATTACGTAGGAGGGAGCTCAATTTCTGGTGGAAACCATTTTCATATTACCCCCACATCGGTTTGACAAATGTGAGCCTCATGGACAAGACAAAACTTTTTAGGTATCATAAATTAGGTGCACTTGCAACACAGCAGAAGAAGCACAAAGAGAAAACTAGACCTGAAACTTTATTTTACAGTTCTGTTCCCCGTGTACATACTGTGTAATTACAACAACCAAGTAATAACTAGGAACAACTACCTTAGTGAGTAGTTACCTTATATTGCCTGTACTTTTTTGGGTAAATAGACTGTAAGTACATGGAAAATGCAACCATTATAGGTTTATTAGTCCATCAGATGAAATTGTCCAATAAATTAGAAATGGAAAAGCAAAGACCATCAGTGCATGAATGCATTTTGATATGAACTGGCACTAGTATGCTAAACTATGATTTCAATAAATGTCTAAAACTAAAAAAAGAAAAGACATCCAAATAAATTCACCATATGTTAAAAATATCATATTTAGAGGCTTTCTCCTACTTTCCTTAGCGATATTTAGTGCCAGTTTACCAGGAAGTGACGTTTAATCTGAATCTTTGGATGGAAACGTAGCTATTTAGAAGTAGTCTAAAATCGGAATTTAATAAATGACTGGATGGCTCCCGCAATTCCAAGCCGCTCCCTTAACCGAGACCTTAAATCGGTGAGTGCGCTTGGGATTTCTGGGATTTAAACTCATGACCATATGTGCTGGTTTGATAGGATTTCAGCTTGAGAGGATAAGAAGACGTGACTCTTGCCTCATAACATCCACGGCTTCTTACGTCTTGTGTCCACGCAGTTTCTCCATTGAAAACATTAAATAAAGCCGATGCGCTATAATGTTGCAGCATAAACATATTTGTTACGTCCAGAAGCCCGATGCTGTCTTTTTCACTAGGTACATCAATAAATAACATTTCAACAATCATAAAATAAGACATATCTAGATGCCTATATGTAAAATATCTAGATGTTTTCACTGATTTAATGGGTTACAGGTAAACAGCCTTCTGAGATTGCGTTTAATCTGTTTCCCACAAAACTTTACCAAAGACCAGCTTCTACCCAAGGTCTTCTACTCATATATGACCCTGAACCACAAAACCAAAATTGCTGTCTTAAGCCTTAAGTTGCTGAGGTATATTTGTAGCAATACAGCCAGAAATACATTGCCAACAATCATAAGTACGTAAAGATCATGTTCCATGAAGATATACTGTACATTTCCTATTTCCATTGCTGAGAACATCATTTGGACAGCGATTTTCTTTGGTGTGGGACTGTGGGTATTTTCTGGGTGCTCCGGTTTCTCCTACGGTCTAAAGACATTTCAGGATAGGTAAATTCTGGGATAGGCTCCAGCATCCCCTACTTATGATAAGCGGTTTGGAGATTGGATGGATAGAAGGAAGGTTTTGCTATCTACAGTTTGGAACAGCCAGAGATGCCTACTGGGTTTTGGAACAGAGCCATTGTTGAGGGATGAACACCGGGCACACTACCATACAGTATGGCACCCCGCAGCGCCCAACGCTAGATGGAAAACCCACGGGGGCCCGTCACTCGACATCTCGGTTTACATTTACAAAACACGCTCGCGTCGCAGATGGAAGCAGAGGAAGCTGGCTCTTACGCAACACCATGACTAATCTGAGGTTCCATCATTGAGGGGAAAGCCTCAAAATAAACAGAACACCAAATTAGAGAGATAGGACTGGAAAGCTCTCAGAAAACATATTTAACGTGATTACGGGCAAATAATTCGCCCATGAACCATCAGCGAAATGAAAAGGTACCAGACTGAAAGCTACAGCGTCTGGTGTTAACAGGACGGTAAAGCGCTTTAAAGCATCATTTGGCCGCAAGGGCTGAGGCCTTCCTGTATTTCTCAGGAACGCTGGCGCAGTTTAACTAGGCGAATGAGATAATGACTAGACAGAACATTAAACAAGCTCTTTCTGCCTTGCTGCATTATGGAAGATAAAGAGGTGGTTGACATGAAAAGGTCAGACTGTAAAAGAGACGGAGAAAACTGACTTCAAGGAAGTACCTTCTAATGGGCCGTTTGCACACAACACATTTTTTATGCTCCACTGTGCCATTAATGCTTTTTTTTTTAACGTATATGTGCTAAATCAATGCTTTCGATCGGTGGTCATGTCTTGCACATGAAGTAGTGAACAAAATGCACCTCAAACCTTGTATTTCTCAAGCATCGATGGTTTTCGTTTTGACATTTGTGGTATAGAATACAGACCAGCGTTGAGTCGGCAAAGGGCCGCTTTGAGGGCCTATAACAAGACATCAAGTCTAAATCCAAGTCACCATCAGACAGCAGCATGATGTTGTTGGAAGCGAACGAATGATACCTTAAAACGTTGTCTACCTTGGCAGCTCACTAGGTTTGGAAACCGATCTTCTATAACATGTATAACATAACTAACACACACAGGTGTTCTTAAACGAACTCATACGTCACGCATCCTCAATAGAAAGACGTCAAATGTAATGAGAGCGTTTGCATTTACTTACAGGGTCTCTTTGTTCGTCATTGTCTCGTATTGAAGGTCGAGGTCTCAGCAGCATGTCGTCACTACATTCGGTGTCGGACCCCGTGGGGGACTCGGGTAAATCCAGGAAGTCATCTCGCTTTGGACCACGGAATCTTATTTTGTCCAGCCGCTTCAGCATGTTCAACACAGCTGCTTTAGGCTTTACCTTAACATTGTGTATGGCAGCCCTGCGGAAACGCAAAAAAAGTATTAAGGGTAAACGTGCCGCATTTGCAGAAACCTTTAACGTGCAGAACGAACGGTTGTGTTGTGAAGAGGACGCAGGTGTTGCGCTGCAAACCTGCTGAAGAAATCTCGCTCGCACATAATGAAGATGCAAAGTGGCTTTATTACAGTAAGCCAATCGTACTGACAGACTGATATATATCATCCTGTCAATTTAATTAGCCAATTTTTGGCTCGTTTGAGATTACTGGCACGGACTTGGACGGCTGGAAATATGTTGGTAAACATTGTGTATATGTCTCAGCAAAGTTAATATATATATATATAAATATATATCTTCTAATAATAATTTATTAAAGTACTGTGAAAAATATGCTGTATCACTCTACCCAAAGCCTTTTTGTATAATGGAAATAATGCATTAGAATTATTCACAATGAGCATTGTAACAAGTAATAAGAATAAGTCTTATAATGCATTATTCAATCAATCAATCAATCATTTTTATTTATATAGCGCTTTTAACAACACAGGTTGCATCAAAGCACATTATTAATTATTAATGTGCAATTATTTATACATGTACAATGCATTTTGAAGATAACTGAATGCAACTGCATTGAACAAACGCTTCAGGTAATGCATTTTTTAAAATGTTAATTATATTAATCAATTAATACATTAATAAAAATAAACGTGTATAAAAAAATTGTAAAAAAATTCCGATTTATGATTCTGAAAAAGCATGCATTATTATGTAATATAAACATTGTAAAGCCAATATAAAGAATAATAATAAAAAAGATAAAATTAACAATACAACAACAACAATAACAATAACTATGTTTTTTTTTTGTTTTTGTTTTTTTTAATAAGCTTTTACGCACTAATAGATGATGGAAAGCCACAACATTTACTTCGATTTCATTAATTGTGTTACTTTTGATTAAATGCGAACCCTTTGCCCGAAATACGCTATTACATTTTACCCAGAAGTCACTCGTATCCCGAGCTTAGCTCTTTTGCTCCCGAAGAGGAACGCCCCCAAAAGAACCACAAGGGACGCTTTTCCTGCCTCCAGCAAAAAGTTTTCGAAATCCCGAGGAAACCCCGGTGGAAACGTTAGGGCCATTTGGGGATTTCTCACAGAACTCGGGCATGAGACTACCTCCGTGAAAGTGCTTTAATGACCATCATAATGTGCGTAGGATTCAACTATTCCACGGTCTGTAATAATAAAAGGCTTTAAATTTCATTTGTAGTTAAATTGCTCATTTTTGCAATCATGTTAAACAAGCAATCTAAGTTTACAGGAATAGGAGTATAATTTAGTAAGTTAAAATAACAAAATACACAGGTAAGAACAAAGACCGTAGACGACAAAAACGGTGGGGTCATGAACTTCAATTGTAAACCGTCTCTCTCATTATAGAACAGGGACTGCCTTGAGAGCTCTCTGTGCTTATTATTATGAAATTACATCCGGCCATTATTGTGATTCCGCACGCTGTGAGAGCAGCAGAAGTCTATAGTCAAGTACACAAGGCGGAACTAAACGCGTCCGCCCCCCATATAACCCACCGACATCTATACGGCCTACATCTCTAACACAGACATTCACCGGCAAGGCCTTCTGATTCACTTCTAACTGAACGCCGTGACTTACAACAGCGACAGCGACAAGGACATTCACG
Organism: Puntigrus tetrazona; assembly: GCF_018831695.1. NCBI lineage: Eukaryota > Metazoa > Chordata > Actinopteri > Cypriniformes > Cyprinidae > Puntigrus > Puntigrus tetrazona. Next base: position 14,075,960 of record NC_056702.1, on the reverse strand, counting down.
TACGTGAGAGAGAAATTAAACTCGGTTCATTCGAGATCAAATCTACACCACACAATAGTCACAAACACAAAATGTGCTTCTTTACTGTGCATGAGTCACACTCAAGAGTTCAACGCTACAGGTGCTGCCTACGTAAACTTTTTCATTACAGGAATGCTTTTTTTTTTTTTTTTTTTTTTTTCTTGAGAAAACGGCTCATTCTGAAACCACCAGATCTGAAAATGAGCGAAATAAAAAAAGTTACGAAACGGACAAATTAATCAAAACTAATCATCGATGAACCAATTTCTTAGCTATTCAAAGAAACAATGGATCAATAACTCAGCATCCCATGGTTTAATTAGCGACTCAACAGGGCAGTGAATTAATAAAACCACCGATTAATTACTCATATGATAAATTAATAAGCGAAACAAAGAGAATAATGAATTGATTGATTGACTGAACGATCAGGGATTTCATTATTTTAATATTTTAATTGACTTCGCAACGGATAAAACTAACCGGCGATTCAGCAGGCCAACGAATCTGTGGTTAAATTAATCAAAAGTTAGTTAATTTAATTAATGACTTAGCTAATCAATTATTCAACGCTTTCAGACACTTTATTTAAATGATTCGGTTAATTTCGTAATGAACGAATCAACGACTCAATCAGTAAATAATTAAATGAATCCATGGACCGGTTAAACAAAAATTATTTAGTGTCAATGATTTAAGAGATCGATGAATCAGTGGAACAATTAATTTATGTAACAATAAATGATAAATCACTTAATCCAAATAATTAATCAATGACTCAACAGGTCTATGAAACCATATAGTGTCTGATTTCAATATTATAATAATAAATGATAAATTGACTTAATAGTAGATCAATGAATCAACGGAGCAATGGGAAACAGCAAATCAATAAAACCACCGATCAGCGAGTCGTTCGATCTTGCCTTCACAGAACAACGAATAGCTGGCCAGCGAACGAGTCAATGAATCAGTCAATGAATCAATAAACAAATCAACCAATTAACGACTTCCTTTCAGAATCGCGCGTGCCAACACCAGTAACGCGCGCAAGCGGTTCCGCAGGCCGGTCTGCGCGTCGCGTAAACGCGATGCGTACGCTCCGACGTTCTTACAGAACGATACATTTTGTTCCGGAGATCGACGTGCAACGGCTCCGCGTTCCGGGAACGCGTTTAAACGCCGCCATAAACAAAGCGACGACGCGTTCGATTACGACGTGCGCGCGCTTAGCCATTTAAATCAGCGGGTCTTAGCGCGACACCGACACCGATACGAACGGCTTCGCTTCACTCAGAACAGAAACGCTTTCGTCCGCGAATCACGACAGTCCTCCTCTGCGCGCACACACCGTAAATCGCCTGTTGCCCTCCCGAACATCATTAAAAGACGCGCGTTTAAAGACCCGCTTACCCGGCTCGCAAATCGTAGCAAAGTTTCATGAACCCCGCTGATGGTCGGTGATAGATCCTTCAGTAACACCTGCTGGAAAACCCGCTGTAAATATACACCAGATCCCTGAGCGGGAGCGCGCTCTCTTCCCCTCCGCTGCCTATAAGAGCTGCGCGGTGTCCCCGGAGTCTTGATTGTGTGTGAGTTAATGTCAATCCCTCCAGAGAACACGGATCTGCGTGTCTTGTTGATGTCACCGAACTCACACACACACTCTCACACACACACACAGCAGACGGGCAGATCTCCTAAACGAGTCCGCTGATCTCTTAAAGGGGCCGCACCACGGTCTACTATCACATATTTTCATTTTATTGCACTTATTATGACTATTATTTAAAAAAACGTGTTTAATAGTTTTTAAACTATTGTTGTTTTCCCTGTTAGTATCCCTGTTATTCCGTTGCATGCCGCTTTATGGACTTCGGACACTCGTGTATTAGTTGCCATATGTAAAATGTAATATTTGTGTTAATATTTAATATTGCACATTCGTTATTGAACTAGAGCGATTGTTGGTGAATACTTCAAAGGTTGTTCCCCTCATAACATAATGTCACACCAATAAATACATTTCCCTTTACAAAATATATTTATATTTAAGACAAAGACTCAATCAGCAGATTAAAAATAGCCGTTTTTATTTATTTATTTTATTTTATTTAATTTCATCGCATCATCATGGCTGATTGCAAAACAGCAACAACATCCATTCTACTAATATTACTACTTCTACTAATATGTTAAAAAAATTAAACCAGTTTTTGAACTGTTCAAAATATATTTCGAAAATTTCATATATTCTCTCAATTAAAAAAAAAAAATCAGATTCAACGGTTTAATATTTAATATTTACTATTAAATATAACTAATAACACGGCTAAAATAAGTGTAATTAGATATATTTTGACTATTAAAAATAAATTAAACTAATTTGTTATGTCTCTAAACTAATGGTAGTTCAGGTAAAAACACCCTATTTCCCAGCTGACCCTAGAAAATATGACATTTTTAGATTGTTTGTCATTTCAAACTTTTAAAAAAACATAAGCGTAAACATAAAAATGGCTATATACCCTTAAGTTTTACTTACATTTTTCAAGTGGGACTCTCTGTGGCCATGTGTGCAGATCTAAAACTCTTTTCCTGGATCAGGCTCGTGACCTTTGACATCTAGACTCTAGCGGGCTAAATAATCTCCTTTTAAACGTTCACATTTTCCACTGATAAGATTGCACCGCCTGCAAAGCGAAGGTAAATCGATCACTTTCGGTTAGTCAGTATATAAAGCAAAAGTTACAAAGCCAGCAGGAACGCGTTTGAAGTCTTTACCGTTAATGTCGAACTCGCCTGTGCGTGTTGGTTTGACCGCTAGATGGCGCCAGAGATGTTTATTGTAAAAAAAAAAGTTTGTCATTTTAATCACATCATTTGTTTGCTGCTTTGCTAACATATCTGTCGCATATTTAATCATAAATCCATGAATTACGCTTTAAAAAAATAAATGACAATAATAATAATAATAATAAATCTCCTATTATGCAGTGTGAAATAAGATAGCGCACTAAGTAGTGGCTGAGGTAATTATGACCTTTAGCACATTTGTAAGTAGCCTCCAGTCTTTCCAGAAACCACAAGAGCCGGATCCAGACCGAGGCTGCAGTTGTGACTATATTTACATGCTTCAGAGATGCCTCAGGACCACAAGATAAAGACTTTGGAAAAGGGTGACAGAAATACTTCCAGAAATGCGACCAAAAGACAGAAACGTATAAAAAAAGATACATAATGTTTTACTAAAGCGTTAAGACGAACACTAGTTCGTTTTCAGTATCGAGTATCTTTTAATTGGACATTCAAATGCATTTAATTGGACTTTTGACCCGAAAGCTCTCAGTAACTAAAATAGACTGAAGCAGCGACAAGCTATCCTTGTAACTTCAATCGTGAAAAAATAGCAAATGAGCCTGAGTGGAAATACTGTAATGCGCTCTCGCGAATTTTTATAGATTTAACTCTTTCCGCTGTTAAAACACTGAGTTAAATAAGAGAGCGGCCACTTCCCAGAGTCTCCGACGGCATTGTGTATGCGAGACTTCAGGAAGGGGCAAAGTTTATCAAAGTGAGCTGTAACTCTATCCACCAAAATTAGATTTCTTCCCGAACCCTGTCAATCCTGACAACAGAGGAATGCTCTTTCATGCATATTACTTGGAATTTTCGACCTCGAATGCAGAAATATTAATTCATGCGTTTATGACCTCTAGGTGAGATTATTGTAATGCTTTAATTGGGTGGTTGTTCTGCACGCTTGATAAACAAACTTCAGCTAGTCCAAAACGCAGCAGCCAGAGTCCTTACTAGAACTAGGAAGTATGATCACATTAGCCCGGTTCTGTCAACACTGCACTGGCTCCCTATCAAACAATCCTATTAATTACCTATGAAGCCCTGAATGGTTTAGCTCCTCAATACTTGAGCGAGCTCTTATCACATTATAGTCCTGCACGTCCGCTGCGTTCTCAAAACTCTGGCCATTTGATAATACCTAAAATATCAAAATCAACTGCGGGCGGCAGATCATTTTCCTATCTAGCACCGAAACTCTGGAACAATCTCCCTAACTCTTTTCGGGAAGCAGACACACTCTGCCAGTTTAAATCTAGATTAAAGACATCTTTTTACCTTAGCCTAGACATAACACACTAACACACTTTTATTATTGAAATCCGTTAAAGGATTTTTAGGCTGCATTACTTAGATTTGCTGGAACCGGGAACACTACTCCTACAATACGATGTACTTGTGACATCGTAAAAAGAATGGCATCTACGCTACTATTAGTCTTGTTTCTTTCTTAATCTGTTTCACTGTTTGTATCCAGACTAGATGGTGGATCAGCACACAGAGATTATGTTCATCAGAGACCAGAAAACCTAGATGCGCCCGTCGACAGATCACCAGATCCTGATGCGCACACACACACACACACACACACACTTCATTTACACTACCTGACACAGTTGTGTTTAAAATTGAACTTGAAGTTAAGTGCTGGACGTCTGGTCAGAGGAGAACTGACCCCAACTGAGTCTGGTTTCTCCCAAGGTTTTTTTTCCTCCATTCTGTATGCATGGGGTTTTGGTTCCTTGCCGCTGTCGCCTCTGGCTCTGTGCTTTTGTCCTTCCTACCCTTCCACCACGAATCTTTACTCTTCTTCCTCTTGGCTGCTTACCCTGATGTTTTCTGGACGTTTATCCACTCTGAGAATTTGTAACTTGTCCTCTGTCAATATATGAGAAAACTGTTTTATAATTAGTTTATCTATATTCTTTTCATTAGTGAAAGTCAAGATTCACTCATACAATGTATGGCACATTTACAAAAAGTCTAATAGAATTGTGTAGAAAATATGTTTGACAGTTCATGCATTTAACGGCTTATACGATATAAGATGAACTAATGACTAGCTGTTTTGAGAGGTATGACTAAAGCGCAGAGAACTATATAATATATTTTGAACAACATGATATTAGCGACAGAAAATCGCAGACACACGTACATAATTAGAGAAACTGCTTTTTTGATGTGCACAAGTGACACAATGATGTAAAGATTGAATATGTAGTTTTGCGAATTCTGATCTGTACCAAAGCGACTGAGAAAAAGTGTAATATAATAAGTGTAATATAATAAGATAGCATAGGGCTGTTACCAATCATATCAAATCAGGTTCTACAAAATCGACCTAACTGCCAGTAGGTGGCAGCATCATATTAATGAATGAATCGAAGCTTTCAAACGATTCATTCAGGCGGTTGATTCATTCAAGTATGACGCAAGGGCCTGTCCTTTTGAACGGACCACTGAATCGTTGACTCAAATGATTCAAAAAACGAAAAGCGAATCACTCATTAACAAAACACCGCTGCTTTATGTGTTGCACGTGCGCGACCGTTCTGCTGCAATCTTTGTTTTGAACCACTTTCATTAAAACCAAATGGAGCAAAAGCAATGGACAATATACCCTTTCAATTAATTCAAACACTGAACTAAAATGTGTGTTAAGTACTCATTTTAACTCTTGTATATGATTCCAGATTTACAATCGTGGTTTTCAGGGAACTTCCCTCTCCTGGTTCCCTTCCCTGCGCAGTTGCTTCTGGATTTTATTTTATTTACCAAACATTTGCATTTATTCATTTTAGCAAAAAGAGTGAGAGAAGCTCCACACAACGTAGTCGGGTAAGTAAACATATCTAGCAGAATTATTTGGAAAAAAACGCATATTTTGTCGCTTTTTTTGTATACACAATGTTCAGGTCTATATTCTGAATTATTCCTAATTGTTTTTCTAGAAAATGTGGCGACGTTCATTGTGATTTATTGAGATGGATAAAGCCAAAAAGGAGAAGAAGGAAAAACATGAAGTGGGGTAAGTTTTTGCCATCTTCTGTAGATGCAGTGGCCTCAGCCTCTACACCTGCTGATGGTGTTAAAGCTTCCTCCTCTTCCTCTTCCTCGTCCCGAAAGCGCAAATTTCCATCTCTGTGTGGCTTCTTTTACTGATTCTGCCCTGTGTGACCCACACCGATGAGTCCTCTACCATCGAGACTCACACAACCAATGCTGACACACAAACTGATTCGCCAGATGCATCTTCCTCACCTGCAGTCAGTAGATCCTCTGTTCCAGAGTTGGATCTGCTGGCTGCGAATCAGGAGAAAGAAGCAATCAGAGGTTAGGGAATGTTAGCCTATAGCATGCATGATGGTCATCCATCTTGTCTTGTGTTTATTAAAGTTCTAGAAGTCACAATTGAAATCATATAGTTATTTTTCGTAGACGTAGCTTGAAAGCAAAGCTCCCCTTCCAGCGCTGAGGATACTTCCTCAAGCACAGACAGGAGATCGTCAAATCCTCTCCCTGCAACCGTGGAAATGGAAACCATCAGAGGTTAAGTTTTTGGCTGGTTTAAAGTAAACAGCCGTATTGTAAAGAGAAATGAACATGGTGGAACATTTTTGCACCGTAGAACCTTTTAAATAGTGCAAGAGAAGGATGAAAACCATGAAGAACCTTTATTTTTAAGATATGCATTCAGATATCTCAAAGACAATTCAATAGTTGAATAGGTGATATACAATAAAGTATATTTCATTCAAACCGAATTTTTAATCTCTTCACAGATGCAGCTGGTGATCAAACTGTCCCTGAAGCGGATCTTGAGTGGTGGGTGATGGAAGTGAATGTTGTTTGTCGATGCAATGCAGACTAATTACTAAAATTAATACCTCACGCTGGAAAGCACAATATCGTATAACATATTCCTGATAGTTTCCTCGGAGTGCAGTCGATCAGTCTGTCCCAGGCTGAATAACGGAGGTACAGCGCAGTTCCGAGCAGGAGCAAATTGAGTTTGAAGAGCTGAACATGGAAGATCAAGCTAAGCTAGCATCACCGACCAAATTCAAGCACTTGGGGTAAATGTTATATATGTACATCTTTTTAACAGTTTAAATATATTAAATGTATAATTTTCTTACCAAGGCGCTTAGTGAGCTGCACATGACAAGGCTGACGGTCAATGACAAGAAGATAAAAACAAAGCTCTTGTCTACGGTCAAGGCCTTCATTGAAACTCGTCATCCAGACTTTTTGGGAGACTATCAGCAGGTGAGGGAGACGGCGACCTGTATATACATGCTCATATGTATATTTTTTGACTTGCATTCGACACAATCATCCTTTTACTCTTCCTCTTCCAGGATGGCCATGAGTTCTTGATGGTTTGCCTGTCCCGTCTGAAAGAGGAGGGAGAGTTTCTGCAAAGCTATTGTGCCTACATACACCTGCCCAGTAATAATATGGAGTTTCAGCTCAACCGCCTGCAACAGGTAACATCACAAACCACACATGTGCTCGTTTCAGATTCCTAAACTCATTTATGTGACGCCAGAGTTCTTCTGTTGTTTCAGCTGTGGCTTCCAGAGGAGCTTCAGGGAAGATTCCAGCTACCACTCTCTGGTGATCAGTCCTCAAAGAAGCCTCGCTGACAGCTTGGAGCAGTATTTTAAAGTGATTGATATCACTGATTGTATCATACCAGGGGAGGTCAACAATTTTAAGCAGCTTCTGATTGGTTGATTTCACTGTCCTGTAGTAGAAGTACGAGTCAGTTCATTAAACATTGTGACTGGCCAGTTTGGAAAATTCACTTTAACCTGTCTAAAAATTGTACCAGAAAGACACTTGCAATTAAAATGTAGTAATGTTTAAGCAATGAAAATTGACACCTACTAAAATGCTTTCTCATTTGGTGTATGATCTTCAACAGAGAGTAAAGAGATGACCGTGATAGACAGAAAAGGCCCAAAACAACGAAAAAATTTGTATTGTGGTAAGAGATTTCTCTACATATTGAGATCAAATTCACTCATTACGCATTGTACTCAAGTTTCTCTTCCGGTAGGGCACTACATCAGCTATATCCGTGACGTCGTTGCATCCAATTGGTCAAAAGAATCACATAACATGGGAAAGAACGGATACATGCTCTTCTATGTGAAGAGGTAAATAGTATTACAAAATGTTAAGTGCTTAGTTCAGTTGTATTAATTTACTGTTGTTTTGTAGTTGAGCAGTGAGTGGTTGAGTCTTGGAGAGGAAAGAAACTACATTCGAAGCTAAACGTGCTCAGTGAAGTACTTCTGCTCATGCTCTTGCTTTGACGTCACTGCTTCAATGACCAGACGTCCCAGAAGAGTTTTCCCTGTCCTGCTGTACAGGTACATGTCAATTAATTACATATCTGTCCTTCGGCCTGAAGGCCTGAAACTTCACCATCATTGCATTATCAACACATCCTTATTCATTTTTAAGAAGACATAAAAGTGAAAAACGACAGTTGATATCTGTATAACCATTTCAAGCTTATCTATTTCTATTTAAAGTAGAGTTTTGGTCTATTTTAGAGTTTTGGTCTATTTTAGAGTTTTGGTCTATTTTAGAGTTTTGGTCTATTTTAGAGTTTTGGTCACTTATGATTTATTGTCCTATATTAACCTGACAGATCTAACCGACACTCGGAGCCACAGAAACTACAGCAACAAGTAGGACAACCCTGTTTATTCATGATATTGCAATAACTTTTGGCTTTGTATTAATCGTTATTTATGGTCTGCTTCGTCAGTTACATCCCGCATATCCATGTGGTAGATATTGGGCTAGTTGCATATCTCCGCCATTTTCGACGAACGTGCGTGTGCATGCTTCCGATTTTGCTAAAAGCCATGCAGAGAACGGGAGGAATCCAAATATTACCTTCTTTATCCGTTTAAAATATTTATAATGTCACTTAACATGCAAATAAGATGCACACCGCTATTATTACTATAATATAAGTTAATAACAGAAGTTTCGTTTGACAGTCGATACGATCTTGTAAATAGCAGTCAGAGCCAAATAAACTATATACAGTGTTGTAGATTTGAGTGGTTTGTGTTTGAATGAAGAGATCCTGACTAATCACTGAAGCTGAACCGCAAAATCAACAGGAAAAAAAACAATGAAGCCATCTTCGCGTTGTTTGAGTTTCCTAGGAGGCTATAAAACGATATTCTTTCGGTTTTATAGCCTATTTAGCAGAGTTAAAAGTATGTAAATGGAAATTAGTAAAGTGTACAAATATAGGCCTATGCCAAACGTTGCGATTTATATCGGATATTGAAATATTTAATATTAAAATAAATGTAGCCTATTTTGTTTATGACGGTTTGATGACTTTTAACCATAATCATGATATCGTAACTGTGCTTTCTTGGGTGAATGACAAAGCCAATCTTTAACAGTAAAGTCTCATATTTGATGTGTGGCCTTGCAGAGTGATCATAAGATTTGTAAGTTCTTTAAATCATAAATTTAGAATGCGTAAAGTAGTTAAATAATTTTGCGTACCTGCTATAATAGGCTAGATTTAATGCGGGTGCCCTGTCCTTCTTGGATTTGATTGGCCATCTAAATCATTCTGACATCGACAAGCGATGACTGGAGTTTTTTTGTTTATCACCATAGCAACAAACACAGCAGAAAATGAATATTAAATTTGGCAGGGGCATTTTCCGCTTGAGAAAATGAACGCGAGAGCGCGAGGTCTAGCAGCCCTGATTATACCTAAGCAAGTTTCTTAAAGTTACTTCTTTATACCGGAAGTAAACACGCGAGTCACCGGCGCCATCTTGTCCACCGAGCCCATTAAGTTTATTAGAAGCTGAAGACCCAGTAAACAAGCGGCACGAGGAGCATTTATGATTGCTGATATATGTGTGTGTATATATATATATATATATATATATATATATATATATATATATACTAGCACTATATAGCCTAGTAGACCAGTAGCAGAACATGTTTAATTTTTGTAGAACTTTTACACTTTAAATATATTTTTTAAACACCACTCCACCTTACGTTTTGTGCTCGTAACGAGAAAATCCAAGATATCATACAACAAAAAAAATACAAATTCTGAGAGCTTTTATTTTTACAGTTTACATTTTTGTCCAGTGTCTCAAAACATAAAAATAAATACAGCTATTCAATAAGAAATCCAGTGTCTTTTGTTACGAAAGATGATGTAAAACACCTGCAAGTCATTTCCGCCACTGTTTCTTTGGAATATGAACCTCGAACTGTCATTGAATTAAAAAATAAAACATTCATTTTCATTTCCTTGAGTCTAAGGGCTGTCTTCACAGTTCAAACGTTATTTAAACATTGCCTCTGAACACAAAGTAGAACAGTGTTTTTTTTTTTTTTTTTTTTTTTTTAATAGACTTTTAGTCTTGTGTTTTGGGACGGCAGCACCATAGAAACCCAAATAACAACTATCAAGTACAAAACGTGTTCGATTCAACCACATTGGATAAAAATAATCTTGCATTAAACGTTATTAAAAATGCTTTTCAATATACAAATGGCATTGCAATATTACAATTTCAAAACGACAGCAGAAAATGATATCTACACAGTAATTACATGAAAGGTATTAGTTACGAGACGGATCTCCTCGATGAGGGCGAGCTGGGCACTTGGTGAAAATTTCAGCATTTCGCAATTTTTTTACTTTTCGTAGTCGGAAAATGTCTCTGTACAGTTCCAGCCTTATGTGATCGCGTGCGCAAATGCACCGCTTTTAAAAGCACTAGTGGTAAAACGTACAAAATTACACAAAGTCTCTTCAAGTCCACCTATTACTCGGTCAGAGCTTGCCGCTCGGCATGCTGGGAGGGTTGTAGTCCCACGTCTAGCGGTTTGGCACGGTTTCCATAAATCCTCGTATTTAATGTCGTAACGTACGTTCTTTCCCTTTTCTTTCCATATCATTCGCTTAACGGGCAGACGACTGCAGTAATACTGTTCTCCGATGGAGCCTGGACCCCAGGGACACGCTGGAGAGCAAGGTGCACCTATATGGAGGGGTCTTTAGGTAATCCGCTGTCGCTTTCCGCGTTCCTCCCACTGTCGAGGGCCCCCTCACGAGGGCAGAAGTTCCTCGGGTTTCCTGCTGGGTCAGATTGATGTTTCATTACTGCCGCTGTAGTGAGCAGAAAGGGAGAGAAAAAAAAAGGAAGGAGGATACATGCGGGTTAGAAGGGTGTTCGGGCAGGAATACAGGCCAAGCGCGGCAGCCGCATGCCACATGAACAACAGGTGTAAAGAAGACGTTCTTTGTTTTCGACACGCATGCTCCAGCAGACACAAAAGAGCTGAACAGAATTGAAGGGCTCAGGTTTCAAAAACATGCAAAAACACATGGCAGCTCATTTTTAAAAGGTGTTATTTTACGTTCGTTTTAAATTTGCGAAGCAGAGATATTTGGTACCACTACCAGGTTGAAGAGAGAAAGAAATGACAATGATATCAGGCTTTATTCAGTATTGCTTTCGTAAACTGTGCGTTAACTGAGAAGATCGAACAGAGTTTCTTAAAATTAAAGGCATAGTTTAACCAAAAATGTAAAATTTGTCTTCGTTTATAATGTCGTTCCAAACCTGTATGGGTTTTTTTCTTATGTTGCACATAAATGAAGACATTTAAATAAAATCCCTATTGATTTCCACAGTATTTCTTTCCTTACTGTGGAAGTCAATGGGAGACCAACACCGGTTTAGCTCCATATAAGAACAAAATGACAAACAAAATATTTTTCAGTTTTGGGCGAAGCATTCTTTTAACGTTAGTTAAAGGGATAGTTCTTCCAAAAAATTAAAAAATCTGTCAATTATTCACCTTCATTTTGTTTCAAACCTGTAAGACCTCCGTTCATCTTCGTAACAAAAATTAAGATATCAATATAATCTCAGCCTTCTGACCCTCCCGTAGATGGCAAAGATGTTACCACGATCAAGGTTCAGAAAACGGCTAGAAGATTGGCGAAATAATCCATGTGACATCAACAGTTGAGCGGTAAATTTAATAATGACTTTATTCAACAGTTCGTCTTCTCTGGGCCACGTTGGGTTGGTACTCTCCAAAATGGCTCCAAATATTTTCCTAAATATTTGTGTTCTGAAGATGAACGGTGGACTTACAGGTTTGGAATGACTTGAGGGTGGAGTAATTAATTACAGGGGTCAACTATCCCTTTAATAAAAATACAATCGTTCATTGTTTTGTCGTGTTATTTCAGAGTAGATTATATCAACGGATACAAACGTAACCGCAAATGTTCGATACGCGGGGAAGTACTACTGGGAGTTTGATACTGCGACAACAATTCGTAAATTCTACCACCACTAATAACATAGTGATTGAATTTTTGTCATGGATATCAAATGATAAATACGTTTTAAATGAAACGACTACAGAAAGGTGCCTTACTCGGAGTCTGACTGGTTGCCACCGTTAACGGTCCCTGATCTCAGATTCATGGCCATGCCGTTCTGCTGCTCTCGCGGTGGGCCGGCCAGCCGATGAGGGGGCTTAATAAGGACGTTGTGGCCGTTGCCCCCGTCATTAGAGGCTATAGAGGGCGCTCTGGAGGAGATGGTGGGTGGGTTGTAGTCTGATAGCTTCTCCCTAAGTTTGTTTTTCATGTTTTTGTCTGTCAATGGAGGAGGATACATGATTTTGTTCTTTAGAATGCCTATGAAGAGAAAGCGCATATGTTAGTATGCAGAACAGAGGCAACATAACGTCAAAATCTGACTTGTTAATGAACTCTCACCCTTCCTCTGTTCAGGCTGGTGGTTGCTGTTGGCTTGGATGGAGGCGTTCGGGTGGTCTTTGTCCTGAGCGGTCTCTCCAGCGTGATTGAGTTTATTTTCCTGATGGAGCTCCACGTTAACTTTAGTCTCCACTCTCAGTCTCTCTGCCCCTCCAGGATCTTCGCTGTCACTGGCTGTCATGGCTTCAGTCGGCCAGTAAGGCTTCACGTGATTGGACACGGTGTCCACTGAAACGCAGAAGAAAGGGTAAACGTCATTCGAAAACCATCGATTTGAGATTTCCATGTTTTAATGCATTCGTGAAGGAAAAAAATACCTTCTTTTGTACCCTTTGGAGTGCTGTGTAGTGGTTGTCTCTCGTTGTTCCACTTCGGCTTCATGTCCATGTCTTCATCTTCGCTGTCGGACGAGTGAGAGGAGGCGTACGAGCTGCTGTGCTCATCCACGGAGAGCTCGCTGTCTGAATCCGAGTCTGAATACACGCACATTTATGTGAGCCGTTTATTTGAGGTGACATACACGGTCTGGCAGTTCACATATACAGATGTCACGCTACACTGTGCTTGTCCACATGCAGTAAATATTCGTATCGGCGCTTGGCTTAGAAAAGTTTCTAAACTTTGTCTTACCATCTGCTTTAGTGCCGTTACGGAAGAGTGAGCCATCAATGTCAGTGTGTCCGGCTTTAGCATTTCCAGATGAACCGCTGGGCTTCTGACCCAATTCATCCCTGTGTAGGAGTTAAAGCAGGAGAATGAGACACATACGTGACGGATGCCAAACACGTGACCTCTGGGTGAGTTTTAGATTACAGTGGGGAAAAAAAACGAAAAATTAATAATCCACATGTGACTGACTTCATATAATCTGGTGCAAAAACTTGGTTTAGCTTTATAAATCCTGTTAGTGTGAAAAAATTCAGTCTAAATTATACACTACTTTTTATACACTACAGTAGAAGTCTTGTATGCTCACCAGAACTTATAAAATATATTAAAACAGTTTTTTAAATGTAATAATATTTATATATGTCATATATATGTTTCTCTTTTAAACCAATGTAATTAATTTCCACAGATTAATTCCTCTGAATGGTCGATAATTCATTCAAAATGTGATGCAATGATTTGTTGACAATGTATTTTTATACTGTAGCATGTACCTGCTTATTTTAGTGAAAATTCTACTGAATTATTTTTACTTGTTTATAACTTCATTTGAATTGGCAAACTGTTTTTAATAGTTTTAAGTCACTAACGACACTGGTCATATTCTTGGTTATGCTATTAATGCATATTGTGCTTACCGTAACACAGAATAATGCCAGCAGATTCATATTATTTACACATGATGCACACTTTGAAAATGACCAGTGAACTCGATCTCGCAAGGTCACAAGGTCGCGCTCAGCGTACACGATAAATATGCATACACAACGTTCATGGGAATACATGCAGGAACGTGTTTGCGTACATTATCGCAAAGCAAAGCAGAAGCAATGCACCTTTGCTCGTGCATATGAAAAGAATAAAAGGGGAAGATATTAAAGCGTTATCGAGTAGGTGAGAGAAATGAGTGCGTAGCGCCGTGCCCCAGCAGTAGCGTGTTACCTGTGCGTGTAAGTAAGGTAGCTGCTGTGACTCTTAGCTGACCTGACTGTGCTCTCCAGAGACACCGTCGACTCGCCGATGGCCGAGCGGAACAGCGTGCCGTCCTCCATGTACGTGTTATTACAGTTCAGCGTACGCTAAGGACAGAGAAAACGCAACACCGTAAATCTACCGCAATAATGCATTTCCAAATGCTAGACCAATTTGCAGCTTCGTCTGATACCAAATTACGCAAATTGCCTTATTAATTTGCTGCTACAAGATAAACTGACATTTAAACCGTGTAAATATTTAATAATGTAAACGTGTTTCGTAACTTACCGTCAGCAGGGTGGTGCGCGTGGCGCTGGACTCATCGGGTAACGGTTTCTTTCCAGTGAAAACGCTCTTTAGATTTTTCCTCACCTCTTTGTTAAACACAATGTGGAAGAAGAAAATGAATATGCCCTGAAAAACAAACAGGAAATGATTCGTAAAGGGGTAGTTTAGTAAACATAGGCTTGTATATAAATGTAAAAATATTACTATAAAAGTCAGCGGACATACAACATCATAAGACATTGATATTTGGTAAAATTTTAGTTTTACTAAATTCAATTAGTAATTCAATGTCAATTTTTCATTTTTGAGTTTTATTATAGTTTTACTGTTTATTATTTCAACTTAAACTTAATTTTTTATCAAGCTGCGATATTATAAATTTTCAAAGTGTACGTTTTTACATCTGCTTTTTATATTTGATCTTATTTGAACTTAGTTTCTACCACTTTTAGTTAACAATAACAACGGTTTTTAAGCGCTTCTGCATATACAGCGAGCCATACTTTGAGCGATAGTTAAAGTGATGCTGGCCTTGGTCTGTTTTGGAAAAACTAAGGTCAGGAATAGAACAACTGTTACCTGCAGGCAGCTGAAGATGGCAAACAGGTAGTGGAAGGTCATGACATTACTGTTAACGGCCATCAAACCCAGCAGCCAGGTGGCGCTAATGAGCAAAAGAAGCAGAAAGGCCATCCGCAGAGCAGGACTGGAGCGCACGTAGAAAACCGCAATAAGTACACTATTTCATAAAACAATCCTCAAAAAAAATGCTTGTAGGGTAACACTGTCTTACATGACTCCAGACTTTTCATAGGAACGCTGCCTGCGGCCACACGACGCCTTCGCCGCCAGCACAAAGATAATGATGTTGACCTGTTGAAGGATTGTTTGTGACGTATGATCGGCTGAGTACGGAGAAAGGAATGAGACGAACAAATGGTGAGTCGATGGGCTTACCAGCACCACTAAAGCAATGGGTCCTGCAAAACTCCAGATGAGGGTGTCGTGGACGGAGAGCCAGCAGAAGTCAGGGTTCCCATACCCCTGGGGATCCAAACCCACGGCCAAACCTGATGGGACGCAAACAAAAACATCATTTTTAAAGCATCTTAGGAACAATACCGTGTGGCATTGTTAAATGTCTTAGTGGTTTCTATGGAGCGCTGTTAACGTGTTGCTATGCTGTTGAGGTTGATTGGAGTTGCTAAGGTGTTCTTCTGATTGGTTTTTAAGCATGTTGCTTTAGTGTCCTAAGTGTATGAACGATGTGTCTTCTACTATATAAAAAAAGTGAAGCTAAAACATTCTATGTATTGGTAGACCAATCACAACAGACTGGGCCATCTGACCAATCAGAGCAGAGCAGGCTTACAGAAGGGAAGGGTTTAGAGAGGGTTTACTTTGCATGCACGTACGCTTATTGTAGGAGACTCCCGAAAGAATATCAGGAACCTTAAAAATAGGCATAACGCATTTCGCAGATCCAAAAATACTCTCCACCTGAAATGAATGACTTCTTGGGCCTCATTTATAAAATGGTTGCTACAGCTTTATCATGCAGTAAAGGTGTTCTAGGTTTTAGGTAGAATTGCTGTGTGGTTGCCAGATAAGTGTGATCATTTAGAAAAGTAAAGGCATACCTCTCCTCTACAAGCAGGACAGAGCTGTATGAGTTGCACAATGAAGTCTGTTAAAATCTCTAAGCAACAGTGTAAGCAATGAATTACAGAACGGAGTAAAGAAAGCACGCAGCCATTCATTAAGCTGGGAGGAGCAGAGAGGAGTCGGGTCAGCCTCTATTATCTCTAGGATAGGGCCTTTTTCACCGCTTTGAGCATGTGCCAGTGGAGAAAGTGACACCCATTATGGAGAACAGAGCCATTGGAGAGAAAACGGAGAAAGAGAAAAAAAAAAAAAAGAGCGAGCAAGAGAGCGAAAGCTAGTAATATGAAGACACTGGCATCCTGTCTCGTTCCCACAGGGATCACGCACACCATCCAAAAGAAGGGGCGAGTCCAAGCACGACGACACGAATGCGTGTGTGTGCCGGTTTACAAACATTTCTAATAGTCTATTAGGCAAATTCGTGAGATGAAGGTGTGTATCCGTGTTGACATAGTGGACTTACAAACATGAACCTGCACAGACACTGGGTTGGGTGTAATATGTGCTTGAAATAGTAATTAGTGAATAGACTAGGAGAGTGTGTGTGTGTGTGTGTGTGTCTGACCTGTAATAATAGCAGGTATCCCCCAGCCGATGGCGTAGTAGAAGCGCATGTGGCCGTGGTTGATGTTTCTGACTTCAGTGAGCATACGGTAAATGTGCAAACCCTCCACAAACGTCCAGGCAAAAGTACACATGTAGAAGTAGTGCAGAAGGATGGCTATCACCGTACATACAAACTAGAGAGAGAGAGAGAGAGAGAGTTAATATTCAACAGCATGAAAGCAAATGAGTTATATTTCACCCTACATGATTAAAAGGAAGCATATTTAGTTAAAAATAAGCACAACAGTATGCTTTTGTGTTCAACAGAAGAAAGAGCGAGTATGACAAAATGAGTGAACTGTACCTTTCATTTTAGAGAGCGCTGACTCTATTTGCACTTTTTATTTACATGCATTTAGAGAAAACAAGACGTTACCGGTTTCTATTTACGGTTAGTCTAAAGAAACCGTATCTACCACTATTTACACCAGGATATATTCTGTGAAATTCACCCACTTAGTAATGAAAGATACAGATACAGCTACATGCTATCTTCACAGATCTAAACAGCGTGTCCAGACCTCACATTTATTTAAATGATGAGAAAGCACGTCACTATAACTCTAAACCGACCCCTAGTACTAGCAGACACCAGTCACAGCGTACCTCTATGAGAAAACTGACTGGGAAAAAATGTACAATATGAAGTACAGAAAGCTGTAATCCAGCGAATGCCGCCCAGTGGCACAACAGAGACAGGAAGATGGTGTGAAACCACATATAAATGGATTTAAACCATTAAAGCTGTTTTTTTCACTCAGTAATGGATGACAAATACCTAAAATAAAAGCCACCTCACAGTAATTGCAGCCATCTGTCAAAGTCATCTCAATCCACAAGTATATGCAGCTGTTAATTACAGACCGAAGAAAGTAATTAGTGGAATTTGAGAATGCAAATCTAAAATTCTGGATATCGCCGAGAGGGAAAACTACAACACGAGACTCCCTCGATGAGAAGACGCGAAACCACATTCGAGATGGAAACGCTCGCTTGTGATTTAACTGGATGAAAGATCGACCCCATAAAGCCAGTCTTGTAATTTCATGCGAGGTCTTTTGAGTTCCTTCTCACTTTCATTTCACGTTATTTTCCTGTTTTCGGGTTTTAAACTCATGCCGGTTTCACAGTAATGTTCTGACGATGAGTCCCTCACCGGGTTGTCCGTTTGGTTGATTCCGATGAGAAAGACCAGCTCTGAGAAGAACAAGGCGGCCACCAGGTTCTTGTGGATGCTGTGGAGATTGGAGCGTAGCTTGTGCAGGATGGCCAGCAGGATGAAGGTGATGAGGAGCGCCAGCAGAGAGGCGGAGACTGTGGTGTAGGTGACAATCTTCAAGGGAAGAACGTCACCGTGCTGAAAGAATAAAAGATTAAAACAGCACTTATTAAATACACACATACATATGTATATGTATATATATATATATATATATATATATATATATATATATGTATATATTTTACTTTAAACTTCTGATATGTTTACGGTTTTCTGAGTGGACGTGGTGCCAAAAGCATGTGAGTACTAAGTTCTCTAATTATGTCTGTGAAGGTAAACTATATACATCAATGGAAATAAATCAACGTTTATATAATACCGAAATTATGTTTACCAAAGATGAGTGAACTTTTTAGTTGATCTGCCCTGTAATCGCCTGGGTATGATGGCGTTATTTTACCCGCATTACCTCTCTCTTGGAGATATCCATAAGCACGGCGAAGCTGGTCATGTGATTGCACTGGCAGCTGATGTGGGTGTGGTTTCTGGAGATGAGGTCACATCCTTTAGACGACCAGGCGCCTGTGCCTCCAACACTGACATACCAAGATACACCAGAACGGCATTAAATCATCTACATACCAACTGCTTACTGATTTAGGAGATTTTGCTTTCATTCAAGCGATATCTAGATTATAATTAAAAATGCGAGACTACGAATTTGTATGAAGAGGTTGTGACTCACGCGATAGAGTGGTTCCAGAACACGCACAATGGTTTAGTTCTCTCCTCTGTCTCCAGAAGGTTGTAGTCCAGTGTGATCGGTTGCTCCAGAGGAATGTGTAATGGCTCGCCTTCACTGTACACAATCGTGCTCACGATGGGAGTGTTAATGACCGGACGGTTCGGCAGCCTGTGGAAAAAAAAAAATAACAACGGGGCTGCAATGACACGCTAAATGGATCTTCTCAGCATGGCAACGGTGTTCAGTGTTTGACTGTGGAATGCCACTAAGACTAAATATTTGGACATGCGCTTTATAGTTGGACAAGCACTAAAAAGTGATGTTCTGTACCTGAGACTACGGCGGTCTGGGTCGTAGTGCTCTGGTAAAAGCTGGCCCAGAGATTTATAGATGATGACCGCGGCTACAGGAAATGGTGGCAGGCTCTCTGCATGCCTTTTCCTCTTGTTTGTAGCCAGATCGTGCTCATCAGAGCTGCTCTGAGATTCTGGATCATCTGTAGGAGAAACTAATATATAGAGAGAGATAGTTTATGTGAAAAATGCTGTATATATTAACAATCCACTATTTTATATGGTGACTAAATATTATTACAAAACCACAGTGAGAAAAACTGTGGCGACCTACCTTTCTGTCGGGAATTTTTGTTTTTAGTCACATTTTTCCTAGTTAGTCACTGCGCAACGTTTTGTTATGTTTTTGCATTCCACTTTCTGTTTGCTCACAAACGTTTCTTTAAGAGATCTTTACTGGGGAAATGCTATACATTTTCAAAGATTTTTCCAAAGCTTTGTAAGCAAATGCAAAAGCACCAAAATACATAATTTTCCCAATCATGTGCATGTTTTTACCTTGAGACTTGAAACTGAATTCTGGAAAAATAACAGATGATTTAAGGTCTTTGGGACACTCCTGATCAGTCATTTGAAAACGAGGGATTTTTGCCTCATCTGGATAATTGGCGTCCAGATAATCCACTGCAAAAACTGACAAGTAAGACAAAGATTGAGGTTAAGATCAACTGTGTAGTGGTCAAAAAATGTACAATAGTAGTTACATTAGTGATTTTAGAAGGTACTCACCCATATTCTCAGTTACGATGATGAAGGGTTTCAGGTAAGTCTTCCTCATGTTCTGGGCCACAGTGTTGGCGTACTCCTCAAAGTTTTTTAATAGATGTGCCGTACCTCCTTCTGTTCTCTGTATCTGTTCCCAGTGCTCTTTATTACTGGCGTCCAGGATTGCGCTGCCAGCCTTCACTATGTTCTGCAAATTTACAAAACACGTTCAGTATTTTAGGGTAACATTCTGGACATTTAAGAGACATTAGAAGTCTGAATCTGGGCCAAGACAAGACATAATGAATGCCGTCTTTAAAACGCATCCTTATCCTCAAAACCATGTATCAAGATAAGTACGTTCATGTTGCCAGATGTGCTTTAAATGTTTTCATTCTCATGACATCAGTCAGTATATGGTGTATTATTTACACTAATCCACTGAACCTCAAGGCTAAAAGCTCACAATTTTGGGCTGCCAGAGCTTAAGTACAAAAGAGACCAACAGAAAATTGCCTTGTTGGTGTAGATGTAATGAATGGTAAAAGTGCTTGCATGTGCAAAAGTTGACGCCATAGTGCACATGGTTTTTAACTTAATGCTACGCAGTTGCAAGGTTGCTCTGGATGGCTGCTATGTAAGTGCAAACTAGATTACATTTACTGAAGAAAATGTGCCTGCGAAGCACCAGTTACAAGCTAAAAGATCCCAACCCCAAGTCTTTGTAATATATTTTACATTGTGATGTCTACAACGGCCACTGCCAGTCTAGACAGCACGTTTATTTATAATGGTACCTTATTTAATCACGTCACGACATGCCACATGTAGACAATGTGTTCGAAAAATAATCTCCTCAACAAGCTGGATAAATTGATACCTGCTCTCATAACTGCACCTGCGTGCATTTTTTAGTAGGACACAAAATACGTACTAATAAGTACATTATTGCTTTTATTCCTTTTATTTCTTTTCACACAAATGTAGAGTTTCGATTAACAATTACTTGAAAAATATCACGTGACATCAAAACAGTATTAACATTGCTGGGATATTTGAAAACGTATGCTTTTGAATGTTTGCATTCAGCTTTATATCTATTGGTTTTCATAAGCGGTAGGTTTGTTCGGTAGCTCACGTAGTACAGAGATGCATTTGAAAGTCGAGGAGCTCCGGTTCAAATTCTCTGTAACTGACAAAAAAAGTTTAAATCTGCATAAAAGGAAGCTGAAATGACACGGTTGCATCAACAAATGCCTTTTTATATCAGTTTTGCATTTGTTAGCACTATTGGGTAGGTTTAGGGTTGGATTTGGTGTATGGCATATTTCCAACATGGCAGAGCATTAACTTTAAGCAACGGTCTCTGGATATTTAATGTTATAAAAACAGCAACAGCAATGCGTACCTATATCAACTACATAACCCATGCCAGGGGTATCTGTTTTAGCGCCATTCAGTGGACATTTCTCTTTGAAACTACGGCGAAACGTGCAGTAAAGCACATAAACACAGTATTTATATGAGAACAGGTTGATGATCTGAGGTTTAATTGTTGACACCAAAATATGGTGGGGCAAAGTACAGCTTGATAGCTTGTTTAGTGGTTTGTTCATATATCTAACCCGATTGTGTGTATCAGCAACAGTAACAGAGATGCTTGTCTGAACAACATCCACTATTATCTTTTAAAAATAACCGAGGAGATTATATTGACAGTAGAGATGGAAGAGTAAGACCAACCTCAGTGAATTTGGCGTCACGCATGGCAGCCAGGTTGAAGCCCTGCTGCTGGCTCTCATAATGCAGGATCGAGGAAATGAGCTGGTAGGTTGTCTTAACATCATTTCCATATAAGGACTTGGTCTGGTCAGTGGCGTTCTGTAGCATTCGAGCGATGTCCTTTGACTTCTGTCCGTCCATTGTGGATTCATTACGATGAAACTCTTCATTCTGGTCGAAAAGAGGTGGGATATGAACAAGAGGAAGGGTTAAAGAGAGGTAGCTTGAGATGTTCTTGTGATGGCCACACCAATATGAAGTTTTCATGACTTAAACGTCTAGTACCAGTTTCTTGAGGTGGGAGAATGTAATGGTGGTACAGTTGAAAAGTTCAGCGGGAAGCCAGCCTTTTTCGTCGCTGCAGTGTCTGACAGCTGTACCTAAAGTCAGTTAGAAAACAATATTGTTAATATTTTAATGCCTGTACAGCATAAACAATGATTTCAAATGAATGTTTTCACTTAAAGTACAGTTTCAAAAGTTTCTCCAACTGAAACCTCCAAGAAGCACTTGGGTGAATGCGTCTTTATACAAGTGCTGCCAAGCTGTGTCCCACAATGCTTTTGTGTTTGCCAACCAGCTCCCTCTAGAGACGAGGCCTCATTAACATTCAGTTACCCAACCAATGAAAAGATCTAATTGCAGAGTTCTGCCAATGAAAATTCTTTGTTAACAGGGCTAGGTAACGTCAATGGGGGGCGGCAGTGCCAAGTTACAAAAGACCTTTTTCAAGTTTAAGCCCATTATTTTCATTACTTTAAAGGTCATGCGCACCAAAATATACAACTACATATGAAATGTTTATTTGCAAAAACCGATCGATTTTCAACAGTTTCAAAAATGTTTTTTCTTATGCATTCTAATGAAATGTAGTTATAATGCAATTCTGATTCGTTTTTTTAAAAAATAACTAAAAAAAACAGCTAACACAAAATTTTTTACAAATGTAAAAAGTTAATTGTTTTTTGCAAACAAATTCTTCATATGGAGAATACGTAATCATTTATGGTTAACCTAATTCACTATTTCCACTTTGTTATTCACTCAAACCTAAATGAATCTGTCACAATCTCTTAATTTCCAAGTTTTCATTGTTTATCATGTATATAAAACGTACATACTGTCAATTTGTTTCAATAACAAGCCCAATATTACTTACCAATAGATCCCTTGGGACAATTCATAGCAACTGGGCGTCCAAAATTGGTCCTGGGCCACCAGATTCCAGCATCAAAGGCTTTTGGGCAGCCTTCATACACAACTGAATGGTAAAGACGAGAAACATAATGTTACCCAATTTGTACTTCATTTGTACTAACATTTTTGAACTTAAAGCAGGTGGGAGGAAATCAGTTCGTACCCTCACAGCCCGTGCTGGTCACTTCAGAAAAGGGGTTGTCACAGCGATTACACTGTCGCCCAATCACACCCGCCTTGCAGGGGCACTGACCCGTCTCTGGGTCACAGATGCGCGAATTGGCGCCCAAATGGAAGCAGTCGCAGGGAAAACAGGTGTCGCTATCTTTCGGTCGATAGTAGTTGTCCTGCGCGAAATAGGTGTATGGATTTGCAGACATTTGAGGACGACAAATCAGGACCAGACCCGGAAGGTTTGGTTACATTTTATGAAATATTATCATCATACCTTGCAGCGGCATTCTCCAGTAGTCTTGTTGCAATCAGGGTTGAAGCCCTTGCTGACATCACAGTTGCAAGGGCCACACATAGGGCTGCCCCACCAACCCCGAGGACATGGTTTTTCCACCCTATGGAAAAAAAAAGATATTTTAAGTTATATTACCAGCACAACAAATTAGGCAAAAGTTTAAACTGCATGATCATAATCTATACCCTTAATCCATGGCTAATTTTAGCAACTATCTATTAATAAGCAACAAATTAGGATTTTACTGAGGCAAAAGTTATAGTTAATAGCAAGACATGGACCTTAAAATAAAATGTAACTTTATAAGTAATACATAGAATGGGTTTAGGCATTAATATGTGCTTAATTACTACTAATAAATGGCTAATAGTCTAGTAATATGCATCCTAATAAGCAACTAGTTAAGAGACCATAAAATAAAGTGTTACCAACGAATGTAATACTTAACATTATTTTACCACTATTTTTTGGTTTTACCTATTAGTTGCATATTAGCATGCATGTTACTAGAATATTAGCCATTTGTTAGTCTTAATTAAGCACATATTAATGCCTTATACTACATTTCTAATCCTACTCAACACCGCAATTTAACAACTACCTTAATACACAGCAAATTAAGAATTTATTGAGGGAAGTGTTACCTATTCTAAAGTGTTACCTAACATTTTACCACAATTCATTGAAAAGTGAAAGCTCTTTTTACTGATTTGTTATTTCTTAACTACTGAAAAGCGCCATCACTGGCAAAGGTCACACGTTTTAACCTGTAACATCTGAACATCTCGCTCTCAGATCACCAATGCATCAAGCAAATCAATCAATCAAGGAGTAAAACCTTCCCATCAATCATTGGCAGGATTCGTCATGGTATAGAGATCAAGAGATTACATGTGAGGGTTGGCAGACTTTAGACTATAAGTGGTAACAGAACACTGGTGACTGGAAACTGATGGGAAACGGGATTGAGCCTGTTTGTACAAGCGAAAAAAAGACAGGCTGCCCGAGCAAACAAATTTTAACATTATTTTCTTGGGTGGTCGAAAACTCTTCTACAGATCAATGTATATGTAATTTATCCTGCGCTTTACACGTAAAGCAGGCGATTTAGAAAGCCATAAGTCTCCAAAAAACGAAAATTCATCCTGGTAGAAGCTGGGCAAATTGGATAAGCCTATGCCATTTTCATAACTCTTTTCCCTCAATGAATTTTACGCTTATTTATAGTTAGAATAAGTAAAATAACGCATTTATATGTGCTTAATTGCTACTAATGCATGGCTAATATTCTAGTAATATGCATGCTGATAAGCAACTAGTTAAGAGTCCCTAAAATAAAGTGTTACTGATAATAGTAATGCATGAATGTAATGTAATGAAAATTTGTTTGGTACTGTTTTGGTTCACATGAGACATCTCGGTCTTGAAATACAACAACATGGGGGGAGCAAGTTTGTTAGCCATTTTGTTTTTGGGCCATGCACTAATAAAATTCGAACTGTGAAAGGTTTAGTTGCTTTTGTTTGTTTTGTTTTTCAGTGATGCCCGATAAAAGGCCGGCTGGAGGTCAAACCACAAGTCAGTTGTGGATTTATTTCAGGCCACTGAGGCTGAGGAAAAATTCCTCCTCTGCAATCCTCTTCCTAAAATGTGCAGACAGCAGGGCCGCATGGTGCTTATTAACTCGGCATCAGGTGCTAGCAGCGTGTTTAGGCCTTAATCTAATAGAACACAGTCATGTCGACAGAATAAGTAAAGAAACTGAGGAAAAGACGTCCCGTGTGTAAGTGATGAGACAGCAGAGAGGATTTAGCAGATTAGATAGGAAAATAAAAGGGATGGTAATGATTCTGTGGAGCTTGTGTGGACTTGTGACAGGGTGTATTATGTTGTTTTCCCCTGCTTTGTGGAGAAGAGCCAACACAGTGACAGACACACCCACACACACACACACACACACACACACACACACACACACACGCACAAACACAAACCACCGGAACGAAGATGACTTTCATAATGCAAATCGTTTATGCTGACTGATACACTGTCAGAAATTTGAACATGTCACCCTGAACTATTTCAAAGTCTATTTTTCCAAATATCGGAAATCGGCAAGTAACACATTTGTTTTTGTACAACGTAAAAATCCCATTGCAGTGCTTCGGTTCCATTCTGTTATTAAGTAAGTTATAATGTGAAGTCATCTGGTCGTTATCACAAAATGAACCCCGACAGAGGGTTATCAGGACGCTGAAGCAGTATAAATGCGCTCCACTTTATCCTTACACATACACTCGTGTAGTGCAATATATAATGTAAAGCGTATCTGAACAGCTTGATTGCTTGTATCGTTGCGCAATGTAAATTATATTCTTGCCCAGTTCTGATCTGGTAAATGTGACTGTATGACATGAAGATATTCCGTAACACCGGTTAACAATGTATTACGAAAAGTGAGAATTGACTCAACTAACTAAAAATACCATGTTTAAAAAGGCTCTTTCTTTCTATTTTCAAGTTATAAAGTCAGAATCGCAAATGCGAGAAATGAGATGTAAACCCACATCTGACAAGTCCAAATCTGAGGAGAAACGTTCACTCAATATCATTTTGAGCACAGAGTTTATATCAATCACAGTTTTATATGTATAGCCCGCAATTGCTATATTATATCACGCAATTTTGATCTTATTGTTCAAAAATGCAAGTTTATATCATAATTCTAAATCGCAGCTTTCTTCTTTTTTTTTTATTCAGTGGCAGAAATGGGCTTTCATAATAACCTTCTATTTAAATTTAGGTAAAAATAACACTTCAATAGTCCACTTTAAAAAAATATTCTCATACAGCTTTAACCAGCAAAATTCATAAGGTCCAGTTATGCTAATTTGATTAGCAGTGTACCGGCTTTACCAAAACCAGAACTAACTAGAATAAACAAGTCTGGTCTTATCTGGTATTTTATCCGGTATGCGACTTACTTGTTCTCACAGTACTGTCCGTAGTAGTCCTGACTGCACTCACAGGTGTATCCATGAGAGGAGCTCGGCTTACGAACGCACGTGGACAAATGCTCACAGGGGTTCAGGTGACATGCATCGACGCAGTCTTTGCCAAAGAAACCTGTGAGTGACAGAAAGAGAAAGAATTTGCTAATGCCTTCAAACTGAAATCAGATGCGTCTGTGCAGACGCAGTGAATGTCATGCAGGTGTCAGTACCGGGGTCACAGACGCAGGTGTGTGCATTCCAGTCGTCTGTGCACTGGCTGTTGTCAGGGCAGATGTTGGAATCGCAAGGGTTGGCCATATCACAGCCTTCTTCCACATGGATCTTTAATGCCTGCTGCATGTTGATGTTAGCTGTGTTGGTGACAGTCTCCCCCATCCTGACACCCTGTGACACATTTGCACTAAAGTCAATCACTTTGAATAAAAAAATAAATAAATAAAAAATAATATATATATATATATATATATATATATATATATATATATATATCATATACACTATCATATACATATATATACACTCATACAGTATATTTAGAAAAATACATATATATATATATTTATATTTATATAATCCGTATTATTCACATTATTCACATTAAACACAAATATATATAGTGAGAATGATTTCTGAGGGATCATGTGACACCAAAGATTTGGGGAAATGCTGAAAATCCTGCTTTGCCATCACAGGAATAAATAAAAACACATAAAGAAATATTAAAACGGTTATTTACTGTATTATACTTTAACATTTGAACAGTTTACGCAGTATATTATTTCGTTAACTAAGCTGCCATGTTAATTTGGTATTTAATAATTATGGGTGATTTTCAAATATGCTGACAAATTGCTGACATAATGAGCTGTCAGATTTTCTTCAATAGGTAGAGCTGACAGTCCATCATGCATCCATCCATTCATTCTTAATCCAAGTTCAGTTTTGCACTTGTCAGTATTCATATTACATGTCTAATAACATTATACACGCCTCATGTATCAAAGCCAAACCTGACACGTTGATTGCTTGTGGCTTTCTCTTGGCCTCACCTGCATGCATCCCTTAAAACCCTGCTCGACGCTGTTACTCAGTCCCAGAAGTCCACCAATGAACAGACTTCTCAGCTTGAGTCCAGGCAGCTCATTTCCGATCTCTGCTGACTTCTGTAGAGCATTCAAGACTTCAGTAAAGAGGTTTACAATCAAAGGACTGTTTCGGTTTTGTTTAGACCAGAGAACTGACCATGAACATGTCATAGTCCAGGTACACACGCGCCATGTACTTTGTGTCCTTCCCATCTTTGCTGCTCCTCAGCTCCACAAGGAGGTGATGCCATTCCCCGTCGTTCACTCGGACTTCTGGGAAATCCAGCGTGGCAACTTTCTGCCCTCTCAGAAGTACTTGAAACCGCACATACTTGTCCCTTATCTTAGAAAAAGCAACGAAATGTTTTAAAATGACAGTCACACCTGACTAGGAAATGGTTTAATTGAATTTATATCAAATAAGAATGACCTGTATGACATTTGACACTCACCAGAAGGTTAATTTGAGATGTGTCGCCAGCGTTGATTTGCATTAGGGTTGCGGATCCAATGCTTTGTCTGGTTCGGAACATTAGGCTGATGTACCAGGGCACGGCGATGGTGATATCGGGGTCGTTCCATGACACCATGGCATGACCATCAAAGTGCTGCGGCGAGGGCATGACTGCAAGAAAGTAAAAAAACGGTTTATGACTGACTGTCTAAAAAATAGAGGCTTTTTTCCAGCCTTTTGGCTCCGAGCCACATATCAGCCACGTATTTAAAGGAGTGGAAAATCCTTAAACAAACCAAGAATTATCAGCGATGTACTCCCGTCTACTGTTTGATTTGTGTGAAGGCGAATCAAATAGCAGAAGTGTGATGGTATGGAAATGCTACAGCAGAGTCACAAAGTCAAGTGAGGACTCGAGAACCCTGCAGCTATGAGCCCTCATCACTGGCAAAAAGAGTGTGAAGATTTTCTAGCCTTGAAATCACTCTGTTATAGAAGACATTTCCCTAAGAGATTAAAACCAAGACTCGCTATGTCTTAAAAAGCCGAGCCTCAGTATATTTGATGGAAACGTTGCTTATTTGTCAAAGGTTTTAATGCGATATTCAAGTTTTACACATGAGCTAAACCGAATCTTTCGATGGAAACACAGCTATTGAAGTCAAGGCCTTTTCTATCACTTCACACACATTCAATGTGAATCAAACCCATGCCACTTGTTGTTTTTCTAAAGTACTACACTCTGGAGTTTGAGCTATATACATTTCATCATATATATATATATATATATATACTTTTGGGCTTAATCCATGATTCTTGAAAAACTAATATTTCTGAAATTTGAAGATGCATAACCAGAAACAGTGCTTCACAAATATTTCCAGGCGACACTAACATGACTGAAATTTGAGTGGTCGCCAAAGAACTGCCAACCACTGCAGGCAGAATTACGTGTTTGACTAGATCTGGACATTCTATCTGTGCTATGGCAGAAGCGCAGAGGTGATAAAATCTAAATTACGCTTTGCTAGCTCTGGAAACAAGCCATTAGCTCTAAAACAGTGCTATCCAATAACGAAAACAAACCGCAAAATCGGGGCTACTTCAGGCATCCATCTAATCAGCATCAAAAAATAACACCCTTTCCTGGCAGGCACGCTTCCCTGCCAAAACATAAAATCGGAGAAGGCTCTTTCAGTCAACACAGTTGTTTGTTAGATGATGACATCACTTGAGCATCCAGGATTTATAATGGAGCACTGCTCCAACAGGCCTGTGGAGGGAACTGAAAGAGACCCGAGTGACTCATGCTATCCCCTCTTGTTTGGGTTTCCCAAGCCTCATAGAATGTCCAACCGCAAAAAAACAGCCAGTGGCGATGTCAGGTACACTATCATTTGAGTTGTTCAAACACATGCAAACACACCCACTTTCAAACCCAACTGTCCATTAATCACAGTAGAGTTGTAAAGTAGTGTGTAAAGTCCTGTTGAGTATGTATCAGAATTGCCAAAGATGGCAAATGTGGCGAATTTATTGGCCTGTAAACTGTGACAAGCGTGTTTTTCTAAGCAACAAAAATGCCGACTTCACAAATCCGCCAAAGAATGAGGTAAGAACAGAAGGTCCCGTACTTCCTTTAATTGTGAGGAAATATGGGAAGAGTCTAGACTGACAGTTGCTCCAAAACTGACAATTAAACTCTGTTGCAAAAGAGCAGTCTGCTTGAAAATTACGCTATGTTCTAAGATTCCTCATTTTGAGCCAAATCTAAGGCGGCTTTGCTGTATCTTTAACAGTCATAGAAATCCCAGAATGCATTGCAACAAACATGGCAGAGGTATTGAGGGAAAGCTATTAATAACAAAATATTACTTTTTAAATAATAGTGGCTTCCCATAGAACTCACAGTAATGAAATGATTACAATATCTACATTTTCAGTAACAGTCATATTCGCTTAATCTTTTTCTTTTTTTCTGTACATTCAATTCAACTTTAAAAAAACGTTTAAAAACTGAAAAACAGAGTTTAGCATTTGATTATTAATGGATATGATATTATCATACGTGTAATACATACATTAAATCAATATTTTTATGGTATATTCCTACACCTCATATATCACTTAATACCAAAATCTATTAAAACTGGACTATTTCACCCATATTGTGTGTGTTACGTATGTTTATGACATACCCTGTTAAAAAAAACCCCAACTTATGCTGGTTAGGGAGGTTTTGAAGCATAGATGCTGGTTTAAGCTGGTCCTTAGCTAGTCATATACTGGTCCTAAGCTGGTTCCTCCTGCTCAGGATCAGGTAGGACCAGCACATGACCAGCTAAGGATCAGCTTAAACCAGCTCAAACCAGCATTCAAGCTTCAAAATCTAACCAGCATATGCTGTTTTTTTCAACAGGGTATACTTATATTTATTTCAACTAATGTTAACTAATGTTAGAAGTATCAAAAAAACTGTTACATTTATTAAAAGTTGACTATTTTACCCAATATTTGTGTCTTTTCTACATCCATTAGAGTATCGAGGTGTTAGCTTAGCAACAAGCTAACATCAAAATTCTTGTGAGAATGCAATTTATGTGGGCCGTTGAATTGTTAAAATTGCGTCAAAGCGGTCACTTATGATGTCTTTTTTTAGAATGTTGCCTCAGCCCATTATTATTTGAGGTTTTGTATAAATCTGAACCGAATTACATATTGTTGTTTGCTTTGACCCAAAAGGTCACAACAACAGGCTGTAAAACCAAAGAATTGATTTTGTTGGCACCGAGCGACTACATTATCGTGCAGAGCAGAAGCATTATGGAAAATACACTGGCAACTCTACTCAAATATTGCTCAGAAAATGTGGAGTGTATATCCGTAAGGTTAGTTTGAGGCTGAAAAAGACAGAGAGAGCAGATCCTGACTTGATGCTTATCTGCGAAGACATTTCCCTTTCAGGAAACGCCATCACATTAACGCCACTGCCTGCTTCCTTTAAGTTCATGAGCAATCAATACCTAGTTCAAAATAACAAACGCATACACGTATCCTGGACGCATGCATGCACGTGCATTCGTGTCCATTGGCACGCTACCAAATAGTCCCACCTACCCTGATCGCAGTTCTTGCCGCCCCGGCCTTCGGGACAGTCGCAAAAGTAGGTGTTCCACTTGTTTTCACACTGAGCGCCGTGCTGACACAGACCCTCATAGCAGAAGTTCTTCTTCGCTGGACAGCCTGACAGTACAATAAATGTATCGGTTTTGAGTTACAACAACGTAAAAAAGAAGTTCACAATGCACGCTACAATTTTGAACTGTTATGGTTTAGACCTTCAGTGGTGCCGTTGTTGGCGATGTAACTGGCCATGTCGATGGATTTACTGTCAATCATCAGGTTCCTCATGCAACCCACAAAGTCCCGGTTTCGTATGGGGAAATCCTCTGGAAGGTTGGGCACCCCGCCGAGCAGAAGAGGCCCAGTGAGATCCAAAGACCTGAAGAGGGAATACAAAACTTTTACCTTTTTCGCCAACAAGTTAATGGCATTAAAAGCTCACAACCTAGTGAGCTGTCCTGCATTCTGCTATCTAAAGCCTACAGGACACATTGATTTTTATGCGTATGCTAGTATATATATCAACAATTAGCAACAAAACAAACTACTGGAAAGAGCAACAATTTTTCCCACTTTGTATTAAGTGGCTTTAAGTGTTGTGTACTTACAGGAAAAGAAAGTACAATGTAGTTGTGTTCATACTGTATTGCAAAAAATTTTTGCTGCTATTGAGGAGGGATACAGTTAAGGTTAGGGCCAGGTCTGGTGGTATGGGTAGCTTTAATGTTAAGCCACTTAATATAAAGCGGGACCGACATTTTTATTTTTCATAATTCTGGAGAGAAATAGTGCCAATACTACCAATAGTACCAATGCCTGAGTTCAATTTGCTACTAAAGTTCAACAGTGTTACATGGAAACTTATTGTAAAGTGAGACCATTTTTTAAAGTCTTGAAAAAGCTTTTTAAAATAGAAGCAAGACAGGTGAAAGGGGCGTTGCCTTCCTTAACCAATCCACCTATCACAGTGTCCATGACAACAGAGCCATAGGGAGTGGAATGTTGCCATGCAGTATAAAACAGGTCAGTGCTTATCAGACTGGAGCGACAAGTTAAACCTTCATTTATATGTTGTTCTTTCTTTGAAGTGTTTTAACGCACAGCCCTGTTCCAGCACGCAACAACATATGACGCCGCAAAAGTATGAGAAGATCCTTCGCAAATGAAAGATTTTTGGACGCGTGTCCTGAAGGTCTCCGAATGGGCGTGAGAGAGTTAACAAAAGTGCAATTATGAATAATGAGTTATTGTCGGATTTACACAGAGAGAAGGATAAACTCACTTCTTCTGTCCCGTCTGGGTGCCCTGGGCGGCGCAGGAATAGTTGCCGATCTGACTGCCGAAACGCACGGCCATGGAGATGTCACAGTCGTCCACCGCGACTACCGCCACCTTCTCACCCGACGGCCCTTGAGGCAAACCCAAATGGCTTATCTTAGGCTGAAAAGACAAGAGACAAAAGAGAAGTTACGGACTGAAAAGCAAAGATTCACGTTTCGAAAGTGGACTTTTTGAAGACTTTGTTCCTGCAAAACTAGCAATAAATTTTTTTATATTGTATTCGATGTACATTTTCATGACAGTGACAATTTTTTTTTTAAATTATGAATTTAAAATGATGATATTAAATGCACTAAATTCCGACATGTGTATATTATATGTATGTGCATATTATATGTATATTTATATACTGTATATATGTAGAAAATATGCAAATGTTATAATTATAATTTATATATAAATGTTTAATACATAAACGTAACATTTTTATTAAATGTGCACATGTATGTGTGTGTATTTAAACATACGTCATAAATATACACAGTACACAGACATATATACACAAAAACATTTATTTCTGATGTGATTAATCACAATTAATCATCAACCAGGACTAGAAACAACAACACTTGAAATTACATTTAACTTTACCATAAATGTATCTTTGGCAGTGCATGTTAACCATATTTAATTATGAAATTACATATAAAGATGTATTTAAGTCTTACTTAAGTGGGTTAAGCTAAATTTAACACATTACATTCGGTTCTTATAAAGCGTCTTATTAACATAATAAGTACTCTTTCCTCCCACAAGTTATACGTAAAGAGGTTACAGGGTTAAATAAATCCATTTTTAGACCTATTTTTGTCCCAGCAAAGTCTACGGGCTAAAATAATTCTTAAATCTCATTTCGTGAGTATGTTCCTAACGTAAAGATGATTCCGGATGTTTACCGAATCCTGTGCACACACGCTCACACATCAAAGCCGTTTACAGGAGATATATCTACGCGCCATGTGTTGGCTCTAAACACCAGATGTGGGCCATCTGTCTGATTGTGTAACGCGTGGCAAGAAAGTGACAGTCGGAAAGTAAAGTTGCGTTGTGCGTAAGGATTCGCTCCAGCATGGCACACTTTTCATTGCTCAGCAGCTTTATCTAAACTATCCTAAACTAGCTTTTTTATTATGCCACCATTTACTTTATCAACTTTTTAAATGGCTGTTATTTACATATCTTGTGTTTACCTATGTCCTAGACAAAAATGTCTACCTGGGAAATTATACTTAAGACTAAGAAGACTTCAATTAGGCCGTTCATTAAAAATGATACTGCAAGATACTGCTATTGCTAATAATGACGACTGCGACAAATGTGTTTATATTTTAAAAACTCAATGAACAATTTTCTTACTCTATCAGTCTGTATAGACATGTTTCGTTCGTTTCTCATGGAGATGTGAAGGGTTAATAGAATGGGTGTGGTCTCAGACAAAAGCCCCCAATGGGGGACCGGCATGGACAAAAGCAGCTTCAAAGACCTTTAAAAAGGAGTCTGTCTTTTGCTGTTTAGGTGAATTTTGCCGCTTTCATTTGGCCTGTTTCCAGCAGGATATGAGGGTGTGAGTTATTATTCAGATGATATCTCTGCTCATGCTGGGTGCTTTCATCACAAATCTGGCTCATAATCTATAACCACTTGTATATACTCACTTCGTAAAACTGATTTAAGATTTGTATTTATTAAATGTATATATATATTAATTAGAGGATTTTAGTATAGTACAAATGTAATGCTTTTTATTTATAGGATTATATGTTTGAAGTATGATTAGCTCTGATTAAACGCATCCCATTTACATTTAGACCCAACGTTTAAATATTTAAAAAAGTATTTGGTTGAAATGTATTCTATTTTCCGACACTCAAGCCACATATTCAACTTGGCAATTGACTTTATTTAATGAGTCTCATTCATAACGCAGAACAAAGGGAAAAAAATGAGTCCTATATGAAATGTTGCACTGCATTTATAACTTCAGTAAGTATGGTTAAAAAAAAATGATACACCGACTTTGATCGCAATAACTGTGCCTTGTACCGTACGGCGCAGCGCAGCCAACAACAGACCCGGTCAAGTATGTTCTCTCCGCTCAGCCTTTGATTTAGTAGCTCGACTTCATGCTGCTTGATTTCACCAACTCATTTATCTGACCTCTTAATCAGTGGAGTAGAAGAATAACACTCCAGCTGCCAAATGCTGCAGGAAACCGCTGTTTTTTAGAAAGCTGCCGTCCGAGAAATCACGAAAAGCAATGATAAGACACGGTTCGCGATTTGCTGAATGAGACCAACTATATCAGCAGAGGTGACCTGGAACAGGACTTCAACATAGACTCTAAATATGCGTTCCTGGGTGTATTGTTCATGATTCGTTAGTGCTAGTTATTCAAAAATTTGTATAATGTTTCATCCAAATACAATAAATTGCTCTTGACTTAAACAGCTTTCGGCTTTCTTGCCCGTACAGGTTATAATGTTAACCAATAACCAAATCGCTTCTTATGTGGTTTACACAAGTGCGTTTTTGTTTTAAACAGGCAATTTTTTTAATTAAAACTAACCTCGTCTGCATTGAAATGCAATACATACAACCAAAAATGAAATTCGTGCAGGTACAACCATATATATATATATATGTTTCTATGGGTTGATGGTCTGCGAACCAACATTATGGTGAATGGCATCAAATTGACGATTGCAAGATGGCAGGCGCGTTTACGTTCTTATACACGTCTATGGGTACAACTGTGAGCATAATGTTATTGTTTACGTGATTGTCAAAGACACACAGGGTGAATGTGGGTAACCACGTCATCATTTCAAAAGTCTACGTTTTGGTTTGTTTACACTGAAACGCAACGCTGGCGTTTTCGCACTAAAACAGGGTCGGCAGTGTTTTCCTCATTTTCTAGCGTCAGAGTAGTGTAAATGACTGGCGTTATGTAGCAAAGGTTATGCATGTAAATGCAGCCGCTCACATCAAGAGCGATAACTAAAAAGATAGCAATGTTAGCGTCCACGCCAGTGAACTGTATCATCTGTTTATTCTAAACTTAATCGACATTTTTGAGATCCTCAGAGCAGGATGGATTCTAATTGATGCCAAAGTTGGTATCATCCATCAGTTTGGTAAAAAAAAAAGTGAAAGTGATTTCAACGATATTGTTTCTCTGTGCCTTAACCATAAATTTGCTATTCTTCAATACTGAGAATGATTTTTAGAAGTATATCTTTATCGCCATCATGCTTGGTGTGAGCGGGCCTTAATAGCTCCATTCCTATAGGCAACACGCATTTTCCTACTCCAATAAAATTTTGATGGATATATATGTATATATGTTTAACACGATTTTGAGCACTTATGTTCTAAGGAGGAAAATCCCAGAAGCAAAAGACTTCAGCAAAGTCTCCGTTTGCTCTTCTTTTAACTCATTGCTGTCTAAGATAAACAACTGAGATAGATCTCGCTACTGTTTCTTTCCTAAGGCTTCGTTTGAGTGTTAAATCCTCATGTGCCCTGGTGCAATTTGAGTCAGATTAGCCTCGTTTGCTCTTTTTGTGGTGTAAAATGACCGACGGACCTAAACAAAGGCTTCAGTGTTGAGACAAGACGCCATTACCCAGAATCCCACTAGCTTCTGCTGTTTCCCGTACCTGCGAACAAACGATTTTCAACTGTACTTTTTGAAATGCACAAAAACATCCAATCAAAATGGAATTGGAATGAATGACATACAATGTTTGATGACTAAACCCCATTAGCCTAAACATCGCTAATCCCGCTTTGAGCTTGCTAATCGACTTTTCCTCTGTTCTTTCTCTGTGAAAAGCGCTCTGGTAAGGCGGTAACCTCACCAGTAGAGGGTTTGTTGGGGGTAGTTCCAGATCTCTGGGGGTTCTGGCTACATGCCACGCGTTATTGGCAGAAGAGAAAACAAGAGGGGTTCCAAACATGCTCCTCAGGCAGGGATGGGAGCGCTGTTCGGGCAGGTACCGGCGTACAGTATTTATAAAAGCTGGAGGTTTTGTACAGTAAAGATTCCCGTCAGCTGTTTAACTAAAATATTAGCTAACAGTGTTTTACTAAATCGGTATCTCAATCATACTTGATCTCAGCGTCTGGCTGCATACCATGCGTCCCCCCAGCTTCTTACTAAGGCAGGTGTCTACTTGCGTAAGGTTTCCACCTCGGGCTGCTCTGCACATTAAAACACTGACGATATGTATATTTTGCTATGAGTGAATCTGGATGGTGGGGTGTTTTTTCACTGCTGTTCACCCAAACCTCTTCCCCTATGTGATACGCCATTGAGACGGACTAATGCAGGTGATTTAATCCAGAACAGGAGATGTGGGATTTGGTTTCATGGCGGAGAAGGTGGTACATCAACCTGCATTTGGGAGGTTTCTAAAGGTCTACATTGGCGCCAAATTATATGGATAACAATATATCCAGATCTCTACAATTCTCTTTAATGGAGGATACTATATTGTAACAGACATGAAATCACATATATTATTATAATAGACTTTTTATTTCTGAACTCATATTGGGAGCCAGTTTTACTAACATGTCTTTTGGCGTTAAAATAGTACTAGACACGTACAGTGAAGAGTTAGTGCTAAAGCGATACAATTCGCTAATATTTGCGCACATTGAATGCATACGTTTCAGTCAGAACACTTTTTTTTGGATTGAAAAATTTTGCAGATTTCACAAAAGCTGTTGGCAGGTGAAAACCAGGGCTAAAATTGTGCAATCTGAACTTTGCATAAATCACACGCAAAAATTTCCACACCCATTTGGTGCTGTTTTAGAATTGAATTTTCACACTAATTTGCCTTATTTTAGTATTATAGCATTATCTTTTATTTTTTTATTTTACATTTTAATATTACTGCTTTTGGCTTGTGTCATTAGTATAATTTTTAGTTTTATTAATATATATATATATATATATATATATATATATATATATATATATATATATATATTTTTTTTTTTTTTTTTTTTAATTCCAATTCCACTTTTAGATTTTAGTCATTTTAGTATTTCAACTTGAACTTATTTTGCTTCTGATTTTTTAAAAGGTTAAAATAATTTAATTGGATCTTCTTTAGCTTTTTAACCTTACCATATGAAATAATGTTATTAATTGAAATATTACGCATTTTCTGTCTATATTGTATTTTTAGAGAACAACTGCCCATTGAAAACCACTGTTGTGGCTGTGTTTGCATTATCTTGCATTATATTGCGTAATCTCATCTGCATGATACCTTTTCTTTGTTAAATGAATGCTAAAACAAATGCTTTAAGTTTTTGAGGGCGCGATTC
Organism: Puntigrus tetrazona; assembly: GCF_018831695.1. Taxonomy (NCBI): domain Eukaryota; kingdom Metazoa; phylum Chordata; class Actinopteri; order Cypriniformes; family Cyprinidae; genus Puntigrus; species Puntigrus tetrazona. Next base: position 14,038,221 of record NC_056702.1, on the reverse strand, counting down.
AATTCGTAATGAATTCCCACTCTGTGTGCGCTCATTTGTTAAAGCAGGGTGCTGCCCTTTTAACCCCACCCTCCCTCCCCTTTCTTCTGTGAAATCCACTCGACCTTTAAAAATGTTCCTTTGCTAGGCTATGACTGACACAAACTTTTGATTTATATGCATATAAATATACATATGAAGTAATTTAGCAAGTGATTCTGTTATGTACGGTATGTCATAACGTTTCTCCATTTTTAAATAAAATAGTTCACCCAGAAATAAAACCTTCACATCTCCGAAAAGTCAATATTGAGCCATTGTGAATCTTAATTATTTGTTTTTTTTCACAGATAATTTTCTGAGAAGTTGTATATAAGCTATGTAATATGGTGCTATTGTGTGCATGGAAATAAAACAACACGAGGCTAAGTAAATGAAAACCAATTTTTTGTTTTTTTTTTTTTATTTTGAGTGAACTATTCCTTTAAAAAGGGGCCTCCGGCTAAGGTTTTCTCTCTGGAGTGTTAAAAACTCCCGTCACCTCCACACATGGGTCTCTGGGGACAGAGGCTTTGCTGGAGCCATGGCAACACACTTGATCCCAACAGCTTCTGACAGAGGATGAGGTCAGAGAGAGAGGCTCGCTCGAACCTTCATTTCACCCGAACAGACCGGGAGATGTGTGAAAAAAGAATTGCTTTAAAAAAAAATTATATTATGGAAAACCGGATCTTCATGTTCTTTCGAAAACAACAAGATCATACACGCATACACACACACACACACAAACCACAAAGCACTATACTGACACTAAATTACAAAGGTTTGAGTTTTATATTCTTACATTTGTTGTTTTTATATTATTTCATATTATCAAAGGTTTTGGACAACAAGGTTTAATTTTTTTTTTTTCAACAAGATTATATTTATTTGATCCAAAATACAGCAAAAGCAGTAATATAATGAACTATTTGTACTATTTAAAATAACATTATCATAACATTAATATAATGTAACTATAAAAGTCTTTAACACATCCATGCTAAATAAAGTATTAATTTCTATAATTTCATAATTAAATTTTGAATATATTACTATTTAAATATACTGACACCAAACTCAAGGCTTTTCCTAAAAAATGAACTCAACTGTTTTAAATACTTATAATAAATAAAAATGTTTATTGATACATAAATGGTAAATCGGCATATTAAAATGATTTCTGAAAGATCAAGTTATTATTATAGTTATTATTTATCCTCTTAAGTGAATCAAAGATCGAAGGCTGATATATATTGATTGCTTAAAAAAGCAGAAAAAAAATCTCCTTAATCACAAATACATTTTTGTTCAGTTTCCTTATCCATTAGCAATATTAATAAAGCCAAGCAGGCGTGGCGCAACTCTATAAGAAACTTGTTCTAGAGATGTTTGGCACAGTTTGGGCACATTGTACATTTGATAGCTCATTTACAGAGATCAAAATTGCAGTCTTAAGGGTACATCAGTGTTTCTGCTCTGAGCAAGGTTCTTAAGTTTCACATTCTCAAATGATCTATTCTGGACATGTACCGTTCAGCCCATCCAGTGTACTACAAGCACAAGAGTAAGAATCAATCACCGATATGTGAACGTGCCCCGAGTCTACCTTCACAAACAGTGTTCCTCAGTGTTTCGACTGCTAACACAAGTCAGTACAGGAGAACACGACTGTAAACGGCCCTAAATGACTTGTGTTTTCCCCAGAGGGGCAAACCGAGCTCGGGTTTGACAGTAACGGTTGTGTGGAAGCCCTAGAGTTCAGGTAAAACCGCTCAGCTTTCAGATAAATCCGCCGCTGCCGCCACTGGCCTGTCAGTTAAATGGGAAGACAACTGTGTTATGAGGGATTAGTGCAGAATGTCAATCAACGGATTGAGTTACAGACAAAACTACAAAACACCATGAAAAAAAAACTACGTTAGAGTCATCTTACACTTTCGCATTACTTGTGAAATATATTCAGGTATGACAGCTTTCTCAGGGCTGTGAATGTGGGTATGTGTTGCCATTTTACTCGTTTCGAGCCCATTCTTTTTTTTTTGTCACAACCCATTTAAAACGGTAAGATTTTACGAGTGTTTGTGTTATATGTGTTTTCCGCCAACTGGCAACCCGGGGGAACCGAAATCCAATTGCCATCTAATAAATATTTTGGTAACACTTATTCACTACTATCTATGACTTTTCCTTCAGTGAATTCCTAATTTGCTGCTTATTAATAGTAAAGTAATTGTTACAGTATGTTTAGGTGTTGGGTAGGATTATGGATGAACAAGCAAGTTAAGGGTTACCGATACTTTAATGAAGTTTTTCTCCTGAAAAACATTCTTATGTAAAAAAACACACGCAAATTGGTTTTTGTGGTTTATGGGGACTCTTTAAGAAACGTATAGTTATTTTCTATCACCCTTAACCTACTTCAGACAGGAAGCAAAATTTCTTATGCTGTATTATTTAGAAGCCTTCTGAATTGCAGGGAGACCAAAAAGTGTCCTCATAAATCACCTTCATGTTGTAATTCCTGTCATACCCATGTCATTATACAAAGTTGTGTCATAAACATGCACACACACACACAGACAAGGGTCATGAGGGTCATTTTTACAATACAGGACGTCTAGCTTAAGAGACAATTTCATTTGTATTATTATTATTACTATTATATTAAGGACATTTTTTGCACCACACGCATACATACACTCAAACCTTCCTTCTCTCTCCTGTGGAACTGTGTCTCGAGCAGGTGTCATGACAGAATCCATCTGTGTATAAATGTCGTACAGGAGGGGGTGTCTTTGTCACACTGATCTCCTTCACTATCAAACAGCATTACCTCACCTGCCCTCTGGCAGTGTAAACCTAGAGCTGTGAATAATTCAAGGGAACTGGCCCTAGTTCACACAAATGAGCACACACACACACACACACCCTCAGGACATACACATAGCACGGTGTTGTCGGCTGGCCTACAGGACATGGGGACCACTTTTAAACTCATGTGTCTCAATAACACATCTCATTTATCAGTGCTTCGCCGTGCTAAGAGATGGACGTGAGCTTTTGTCCCACGCTATGTGCGTAATCCACAAAACTCGCCTTTAAGAAGGAAAAGTGTGGAGGTACAAAGCCGTATCTTATTTCAGGTAATGTCCACTTCTCTTCATCAAACAGGTTACTGAAGACATTCATGCCACATAATAAAACTCTTTACATTCCGGATAGACTGAACCATGAAATGTTCTGAATTGCAAGAGGATTGTACAAATTTCAGACAACACAGAGTAGTTATGCACAATATGTGCTTTAAAAGTATTACTAAAAAGCCAATATGTTAATAACAGGCATAATAAGTCAATAGTTTACAGTGAGAATGCTCCCTATAAACTCTACGGATGATTTGGAGGTCCACAGTTTCAATTAATAACCTAATTTTCACGCAATTACTTGAAGAATACCATGAATTCAAAACAATTTTGACATGCCGTGACATTTGAAAGCTGCTACTTTTAAACATTAGCCTCACATATCCAGCTTCATATGTATTAGTGTTTATTTTCAGTAGCAGTACGGAGGTGATGAGCTCGGATGCGAATCACAAAACCACAAAACCTAGCCATGAGGGTCTTTTTTTCGAGAATGAGATTCATACATTATCTGGACAACATCTGGCCGAAATACAACTATTTAAATATCTGGAATCTGAGGGTGCAAAAAATATAAATTCTGAGAAAACTGCTGTCCAAATTAAGTTAGAAAAAAATATAAAATACAGTAGGAAATGTACAAAATATCTTCATGGAACATGATTTATACTAATGATTCTTTAGAAATCTATAATTTTGCCACATGTAATGTATTTTTGGCTATTGCTGCAAATATACCCTAGACTTAATCTATAAAAACAAATCTGTTTTTATACCAGTTTTGCATTTGTTAACACTAGGTTAAGGGTTGGGTTTGATGTAGGGGATATTTTAAAAACGATAGAGCATTAACTTTTAGCGGCACTCCCCAGATATTTAATACTGGAAAAAAGAAAATATGAACTCTAATGAGTACAATCATTGATTTGTTCTCCAAAAGTGAACAAATGGGACAACCTCTTCTGTACACCATAGTATGATGAATGAGTAGGTCATAACGGTCTGTTCTAAAAGTAAAGCAGGCCTGATCATACATTCAGCTTGAGTGCATTCCTCTGGCGAGAGCTTTATGGAGTGAATGACAGCTGAATAGCGGGCGGAAGAAGATCTACAAACCGTAGAAATCGGCAGTCATTCTTGATAAAATCCCTTGACATGAATTCCATCATCTTGACACTAGCTCAATGCTAATCTCCTCATATACTGGGCCAATTATCTCACTACTGTCTGAAGATGAAACGACAAAAAAAAAGCTTTATGTGGACGATTGATTTTGCACTTTAGATCGTTTGTACTTATCCTGAGTGACTGGAAGAATCGAATGTACTGTAAATGTACTAATGTAAATGTCACATACTAATTCTTTCTCAATCCATAGCTCTGTAAAGAAGATATGATACAGGTCCTTAGATCATGAGAAATTAGTCTGAAAGCATTCCTATTAACCTCAATGGCAGTTGCTTGGTTGGCTCACAACTAAGATTTGGAAAAGTTGATACCTTTTGGTTTGGTTCGGTTTGCACAAATTCTCAAATGCAGCCACAACCTCAAAAATAAACTACAACTCAGTCAACTGTGTTGTTTCTTTTATAGCTTCACGCAGAGGTTTTAAAAAGCAGCAGCTCTTTATAGCTGCACGGAGTGTCATGATGTCATTCTTCCTTCCTCTACAGGGTGTGACGTGCTTACTGGCTGTGCTTGTCTCATCCTCTCTCCTGACCCATTTCCCCCTTTAAAGCATCTGGTTGATCCCAACACCTTTCCATGAGGTGGAGACACACTGGTTTTCCATATGGGAAAAATTCACAATATTCCTACAGAAATAAATCTTGTTTTTCGTAGTTACCAGAGCTGACAAAAATAGAAGGTATCTGCAAACTACACAAGTCTCGATTGGGTTGGAGTTGCTGCCCTCAATTTGACAAAGCCTCCATTTCAACACTTCAACTTCCTGTATTTCCCACACTCTGTATTTATAGGATACAGGATAGAGTGGAATACAGGTAATTCAGATGGGGGTTGGTTAACCTTTTTACAATGTTACAAAAAGAATTAAGGGTTTATCAAATATGCCAACTTTAAGACCTACTCCCGCTGAACCTAACTTGTTCTGCAACAAATTGCTAAAACAAATTATTTCGTAATTTTTACATCATGCTGCAAATTTTAAATCTGAAAGTGCAGCACTGCTCTCAACTCTGCTTTATCAGGCATTCCAGAAATGAAAAGGAGACCAACTGAACCAATCTCTTTGGACGCATATACAAGCTGTTGGGAGTCAGAGAAGAAGATGTGGGTCTGTATTCACAAAGCTTCTCAAACTACAGGAGCAGATTTAGGATTTGACTGCCTCCTGCTAACGCTGCCCTTTATCTCTATTTAACCGAGTACAGAACTGATCCGAAAGCAGCCCGGGAGACTCCGAGATGCTTTGTAAATGCGGACCCTGAGACCGGAAGGATAGCAAGAACCGCCACCGCAGAGCTACGCTAGGTCACTGGATACGGTACCTCCTTATGAGTGAGCTCCAGCCAGGCGGTATAGAGATGGACGCGCAGCACCCCACTGGAGTCCAGCAGGTGCAGGCTGTCCTGCGTAGACCACGGGAGAGAAAGCGGCGATTAGAATGTATGATGAAGCCCTTCAACCCCACAGATGTTGAAAGCCCTTTTAAAGTAGCAGCAGACGCTAGTAAAACCAGCCCCAAAGCACTATAACATTTAACAGAGATGTCTGTATGCTACTAAACTGGCTTACTAACACAACCACAGACTAATGACTTGGTTTGAGAGCTTATTCCAAGTAAAGTTCCACTTTCTTCCCCTATATACTTTTGTGTCCGTGTTTAGGCATTAAAAGCTTGTTTACATGCAACCAAACAATCCATTAATAAATAGACCGATGGCTCAATTGCACTGAAAAGCCTTTATGTAAACCTATACAATACCACTACACTAAAATAATTCTACTTTTTTAAGCAGATTCAGGTGCTTTCACTCCAAACAAAAAAGACTTTGTGTAAAATAAACTGCTCGAAGAGTTCTTCTAGGAAAGTTTTAGCATGGACACCAAATCAAGCAGTTTGCCTCTTGAGCAACACTGATAAAAATTTACAAATACAAAATAATTCCGAAAAAAGGTAACTAGTTTACTCTTTCATGGATATTTAACACATGTAATCTCTCAATGTGGTATAACATGCTCTGTTAAGTAAATGCACTTATGTTTGTATTTTTTTTTAAGGATTCACTGTACAAATGATTTACTGCAATTGAATTAATGACTAATTATAGTATGTGGGAAAAATCCATATAAAAGGAACGATAAATTCCACATAATACAAGTTTTCCAGCATCTATAGTTCATGACCTCCCAGTAAACCTGCCCGCGTCCGTTACACCCATCCGTAGGCTAAATTAAAAGTGAGCTGGCTCCCTTTACTTTGACCTTAATGCCGTTTGCTTGCCTTCAAACCCTAAATCCACTCACTTTACTTTCAATACAGTGCAATTGTCTTTTTTAGGCAAACAAGACAAGTTTAAGGCAAGTTATTTAGCATGTTAAAACAGAGGATAGTTTATTCTTTGCCAGTTTTTTTTAGATTTACTGAATGTGGGCCTAAGTACTACCACCCTGTTAAGCTGCTTTGTGAACCAATGTGCTTTGATCTCATTCTTGTGCTGTGCTGTGATTTAGAAATAAAGCCAAGTTGAAGTGAATTTAGGTTCTCTGAACCATTTTTTATGTTTTTATTTATACACGATGCGCATATGAATTTTGTTAAGTTTAGGTATTGGGTAGGAATAGGGATGTAGAATAAGGTCATGTAGAATAAGTAATTAATATGTGCCAAATTTACACTAATGAATGGCTAATGTTCTAGTTATATGCATGCTAATCAGCCAAAAATAAAGTGTTACCGACCTTTATTATTTTTACAAATTAGCAATGTCACAAAGCCAAACTACATTTATTTGTCCATTAAAATAAAGTATTCTTAGCATACAAAAGTATATTGCACTTGTCTTAACAGCTGAAACTCATAAGTGAATAATAGTTAGAGTTATATGGGGATGTCTGGGAATTTAGATTAGTGTCTGTGATATATATCCAGCATGTAATAAGCATCAAGTTGGAATCCATTTCTAAGCTGCAAGAAAATTGAAAGGTCTGAAATTAACTGTGAGAACTGCAATGCATGCCGTCAATGTAAATACAGAAGCATGCAATGCTATGTATTTTAATAGTCTGATGTTGATAAACTAATACTCTAATAATTATACAATTTACAGTATACTACCTTTTGGGTAGTTTTTTATATTGTGCTTAACCATAACTGCATATGCTTGATCAAACATACAGTAAAAAAAGTAATATTGTTAAATATTATTATATTGTAAAAACCATCTTCTATTTTAATTTGTTTTAAAAATATATATCATTAATCCTTAAAAAATCATTTCAATGATTTACACCATCTTGGTCTCATCGCCGTGTATTCCAGGACTGGTTTCTCCTAGGAATCAAATAATATTTCTACAATAATATTTGTAATATTTCTACAAGCAAAGTTTATCTCGACTAAAAAGAACCATTTTTAAATGTTCAAATGTTGGTTTTACACTGTTTAAATTCAATGTAAATTTATAAACAAAAACATACCTAACTCTTCAAAATAGAACTTTTGCAATAGTTTTTTTCTGCCTTCTTTATTGTGACAAAATCAATGAAGCATCTATTCGCACCCCATCAGACAGATAGACTGCTGCCATAATGACAATTTAGCAAAACCAAAATTGTCAAAAAACAGAAACACTGTGAAGCCATATTGCTCCAAAATCTGTCAGGTTGCAACTCTCAACATTGCCACAAGGAGTGCTATATCTTGCATTAATATAGACTGTCTTTTTCTTTGGTAAGTTCAGATCTGGCATGGCGGTGCGACACTTTGTAAAAAGTTTGGTTAAAGTTAGTCAAAATTTCTTTGTTGTAACATTTTGGTCACATTAAATAGGGATACTTTCGCAAACGCATGTTTCTTTTGATGCACAGTTTTGAAATGAATGTATTTGCAGTGTTCTTTGACATAGCATAAACTCTACTATGCAACCCGCCCACAGGCTTTTATATATTCACCCTCTGACCCCATAAATTAAGCACTGGGCATTAGTATGAGTAAGACACTTTGTCTTTCTATAAATTCCCTTAAGTGCAACGGTACCTTAAAAGGTTGTGAAAGTATGAGCAGATTCCATCTGAAATCCTCTGAAATCCCAACAGACCTCTCTCTGGCTCTGTGTGGAGGTGATAATCAGGGAAAGCATTAACTGATTGTGAAGGAATGTCTTTAGATCTGGACAGTATACCCACTCCTGACAGTTCTCACACTCCACGGGACATGGCGTGGTTTCACATCCAACTCCAAACGTGACCCTGCTGTTGGTTATTCTCACAGAGATTGGCTCTCCTGTGCCATTGTGTGTGTGTTTAAACAGTTCACTACGGTAAATCACAGCGCGCACTCGACAACAGCTGCGGGCTGTCACACACTTGCTGCGTCTCTGGCCTCCCTGTGACTTTTCACTGTGTGTGTCTTGGAGGCAGGTGGAGTGTTTTTGTCATAGTGATGTGTAAGGACTCCCCCTTGGCTGGTGGTCTAACACCTTCTCAGCACCTACTATGGATTGTGTTTATTTAGTGCCTTGTAAACGTGTGTGTGTGTGTTCCACCAATAGCAACTCAGACAGGGCATAAGAGCTCTTCAAACTAGCATGTGCTCAATCACAACAAAAAAAGCAAGTACTGCATAACAAATAGCATACTGTGTAGGGAGCAATTTACAATGCATACTAAACACATTTTTTTGGAACTTATACGGGTCCAAAAATCCATTACATGATACTATGGTGTGCTATGTGGTTGCCAAGTACAGACGCTTTAAAAATGACAAAAATCCAAGGATTTTCTGTACAATTAATTTTTGTACTAAAAACATTAAAGGTTTTACACACAGTTTGCTAAATTGAATGTTCTATTTCAAATCCAATAATAATATAATTTTAAAATCTTAGAAATAGGAATCAGGGAAGCTGGATTAGGCTGGTCCTGAACTAGTTGTAAAGTTGGTCATTAGCCAACTAGTCCTAAAATGACTAAGCTAGTCATGTGCCGGTCCTAAGCAACTAACTCCTGCACAGGACGACTTACAACCAGCTCATTACCAACTAAGGACCAGCTTAAACCAATCTTTCATGCTTCAAAACATACCTAACCAGCATATGCTGTTTTTTTCAACAGGGTTATAAAGAACTTAAATTCTTCTGTTGTATCTTTAGAAAGATCCAACAATAAACTAGTCTGAAATATCTTCATCAATGAATGCCATTACAGAAATCTACATTAGCCTCTATGCAGTAAATAAAAAAAAAAAATGTCCCTTGACATTCGAGATCTCCTCATTGTTTTCATCCCCAACTACTGCTCACTTTATACGAGTACAAGGATATGCTTGAAGAATACGTGGAAAACGATCTTTAAAGTAGGCTTATGAAACTCAAGTTGGAGTATCTTACAAGCAGGAAGACTTCTGGCACATCACAATAGCATATTCAGTTTCTGATGTTCTGGGCTTGGAAGAGTCGAGAATCACAGGACAGAAATAAAGACGACTGTGTCTTTTGTTACCCATGTGCAATTGTTTTTTTAAAGCTTTACAAGAACCCAGTGGCCTCCAGTTAGCAGATTGTCTTTCTGAGACTGTCAAATGGTGAGAGCAACTCTAGATAAACTCCAATCGTAATCTTCTTGCGGAAGAGTAAGCAACACATGCAAAAACATGCTAGTAAGTGCATTTAGACTTAATTATGCAATGTTGTGCTAACACGCTATTGCCTTTGGGTGTGGAAGCATTTGAAAACAATCTCCAGTTGAGTGAAATGCAATGCAAGTCAAACATGGAGAATCCGATAACTGCTATTAAATAATTTCCTGTCTTCCTCAGGTCAGATGCAAGTGGAAAGTAAGATAACCATCGTGGGAACAAACAACATCTCTCCTGTTAATTCCAGGATAAGCGAAAACCCAACATTTAAAAGCAAAACAGTCTTACCTTGTTGTAGTAGTGGAGCTGAACCGAATGCCACTGGCCATCGCTAACTCCACCTGGTACAAAAGGTGCGACAGTTGTTTTAGCTTCACCTAGAAGGGAAAGACAACAATATTAATTGATAAGAAAAAAATACAGTTTGAAAGTTGCGTAACACATTCACTTTTAGCTATATAAGCTGCTAACAAAAACTTAAACAAAGTTCTGTCATGACAACTCTCATGGTAATGTGCATGACAGTGTTAATGTATTAGGTCATGGCGGAGTAGATCTTCTACGTTGCTGCTGCGGCGGCAGAGCAAGTACAGAGATTTGCTACTGCCAATACAACCACAACATGCCGATGTGAGCATTTAAGAAATACAGCCGCTGCAAGTATATCACACACACACAAAAAAAAAAAACCTATATAGCATATAGCAGTGGTTCCCAACAACATTCCCCGAGGCTCCTCTCCTGCAGCAAAACAATTAAATATTTATTGGCATAAATTAATCTGTGAATCTTCAAATTTGTTGCCAAAATATATTTAGTTAGTTTCTAACATTGCGCAGCTGGAAAAGCTGGTAAAGACTTCACTACAAACATCCAAAATGCTACAATTCTGAGTATAAAATAAAAACAGATATCCAAGAGTGTGTTTTGGATTGTGATAAAGGTGTTTCTTGTATAAATTATGGCTTTGTCACCTCTGCTACAATATAAACTCACTTAGTGTCTAAAGTATAAAGCCGCTAACATAACAACTATTAATCATGTTCGGCTATTCTCTCTCATCAATGAAGTTCATTCAAAGGGCAGGGGAGCAAAAATGTACGCTGGATTTAGAAGAATATTTACTCAAGGCAGGAGCCACTACTAGTATTCATAAAGAATGAGTAAAGAACAACCAATCATTGTAGCCTCGTTGGTAAACAATTGCAACATCTTCTAAGCTGTATATTAATTTATTGTCTTTGTTTATTACCCTTGAGCCCTTCAATCACTGAAAAACTAAGAATGGTGGGCCAGACTACTGAACTGGTCAAAAGAACAGTTTTAGTACAAATGTCATGGGTTGCAGCATGTAAAACAGGCTCCACAGCATGACACGGCATTGTTCTCCTTGTCTGGGAAAGATTTATGTGTGCTATAAGATCAACAGTCCCATTATAGGGTTGTGCTCTTCTTGTGTTATTTATAAGTACCTTTGAGCTTAAATGTGTGTGTGTGTGTGTGTGTCTTCCCCTACACATGCATGGACACATTTGGAAAGACCATCTGGGTCACTGCATAGCCTCATTAAAGGTTCGGACACTTTAGAACTAATAAATCCTTTGTCATAAACACATTCACCTAAAGCTATTTTCTCTCTAAGTAACACATGGCTACACAAACAAGCTGTTTAATGTAGCATGATGACCTCATGTTACCATATATTGTCAACACTACCGTCTACTGTCCCAGGAGTGAATGTTACATACAGGGAGCAACAAATGCTACAAAAGCATATGTGACTGCTTGGCTAACATATTGGAAGTGCATGGTCCTTTTGTACATGCTTAAGGTGTGTTACTATTGTTGTAGCAAACTTCAGTACTCGAGGGGACGATAAAGTTACCTTCATATGTCTGTGCAGTTAAATTGCTGGTTATTATCTATGTAGTTGACAACTTTATCTAACGTGCTTAGCGTTAGCGTGCAAAACTCTCCTTAAATTGTTGCTTTGACATAACTGTAGTTAAACTGAAAGTTAAAAAAAGCATGCTAATAAGCAACTAGTTAACAGTGAGAATTGATTTCTATACTAAAGTGTTAGTGGCTTCTAAATTGTAATATTGATAGGACTATCGTACCGGCTGAGAAGGTGAGTTGAATTTGCTCCTCAATAATCTCCACTGCTATGAAGTCGTGTTTCTCATTAAAACGACCGTTGTATAGAAGAAGGGCGTTTCTCTCTCTTGTGGCAAACCTGGACAGAAAAAAAACTTTGATCAGAACAACCAGAAGTACAGGTTTTATTAAATGTTTGCATTACCCCCTTATAAATCTTTACATGTGTCAAGGTTTGAGTGCACTTCTCATTTGAATTCAAGATCTAAATCAAGAGCTACAAGAAATCTCCAAACCAGACAGAAGAAATAACATTTATTAATCAAGAGAGGAAAGGAAAAAATCAGAGGGGAAGTGAACGTAAGGCAGTGGTCCAGAAACAGGAAGTGGTTTCTTGGCCCTGGGAGGTACATCCAACCTCATCATGTCTGGGCCGTGGCACAAAGGGCAGAGGTGTCAGAGACCAGCTGCTCTACTACAGGAACATAATAGAAATAAAGAAAAACACTGATAGTGCTCTCTCAACTTGTAGCCCTTCCTGTTTTTACTCAGCACAGGAGCCCAAATATTTCTCTAATGACCCTGACTCAACATTTGTTGCTAAATAAATCAGAACCTTAATTTTTAACTTTACAACGTTTTTTAAACAAATTATCTATATGTCTTCCTAACTTTAGAAATCCAACACCTAATAGGCTAAAATAAATTCTACAGAAAGGGCAAAACTGATTTGAGCTTGACATCAGGATTATCCATGTATGACCCAGAATGAGAAGATAAGTCCAGGCATGCCGCCCAGCCAGACAGAGCTCAAGGGCTCCTTATACAACCTCTTCAACAAATTACACTTTACAGCATGCAAAGCTTCTGGAAGACGTGTCAGTGTAACAAAAAGGTAAACCAGAGCATGACACAGAGGTCATAAACAATTTTCTTGTCAATTATAGCCCATCACTTACATGAAGGAGACAGTGAAGTGGAATCTCTGTCTAAGGCCTCGAAAGGTAATGAAGGACTGTCCGGGAAAGCTGCGTGTCGTCATCTCGCAGAAAGGTTTCTCATACTCTCCAGAGGGGCAGTTGCACGTGAAGCCGCCCACTAGCAGGTTGACACACTCACCTCCATTTTTACATACCCCGGGGACACAGCGACCAGAGCGGGCGTCTATTTCACAGTTCTCACCTGCACAGGATTAGCAGAAATAAAGTAAACTTGTTAATTGAAAGGAAAACTATGAGGATGTACAAATTACAGACAGGTGGGTAACATAAGGGGCTTTCGCACCATGTAGATCTAGGAAGTAGACAGCAGGGTGGTTCATAGAGAACCAATTCCCCCCTCAGGCAATTTTGCTCTGACATATTTCTGTGCGTCATTTATTTGCATTGTGAGCAACCAGTGAATAGAGGATGCCATAACCAGAGCAAATTTTGTTAGGTGTCGTGGGTTTTGTGATATTGGAGATGGAACATGTTCAATTTATGAGATTGAAAATGCACAAAAAAATATATAAATTATACACAGAGAGAGAGAGAGAGAGAGAGAGAGAGAGAGAGATTGTGTATATTTTGTACAGGCAAGCAGATTTGCCCAGAATATAAACACAATGTGCAAAGTGTCACTTTAAATGGTTTCCCATTGAAAACAATTATAGGAAATTATAGGAACACACATTAAGCAGATTGAGTTAATATTCCAGCCTCATCAGTAAACTTAGCATCATTAAAATAGTCATTACTGAATTTGTATGGTTTTTAAATATATTATGGCACTTTCGGTGTTTACAGTGTTTGTTGCACTGCTTAAGGATTGAAACATTGCCACAAATGCTTAATATGGATTACAATTGGCTAAAACCATGTGCTTCTCCTGCAGTTCTATGGATGTTTTACCCTTGAAGTCTTTGAGCCAGTGATTTATCTGAATTGGTACTAAATTCTACAGGACAATGGCCCTCCAGCACTGGACTTCAAGAGCCCTGCTATACTGGCCTTATTTCAAAATATCAGCCCTGACTTAGTCTCAGCTTTCCATACGGAAGCACTTGACAATCCAAGAGTTCCTCTATGGCACCACCAATTCCCTTACCGAAGATGGACACACAGCTCATGCAGTGTTATATATCAGCTATTATCCAGACAAGATCTGGACAAAGGGTGTTTATGTGTGGCGGGGGAACAGGATGGCAGTCCCTGTGCCTGTAATGACCCCTGATTTCCTTGGGATAATCTTTCTCTTGGAGGGAAATAGACAGATCGATTTTCCTCTAATGCGAGAAAGCCAGAAAAGGATAGATGTTGAGAGGCAGGCTGTCAACGCCATCATAATGGATCAAGAATATCTGGACTTGAACTGTGACCTTCAAAGAACTGAGCGAGATAATTAGAGAGGTAATTGGCCTTGATAAAGAAGGGTAAGGTGGTCAGGAATGGCAGAGGAGCCTCCGAATCGGACACTGATCAGATATAGCCATCACTGTGCAAGTCTTTCATGTTTGTCATTTAGACACAAAGCTTTATTTTACATGTTAAGATCTTTGCTCAAGACCTAATAAGTCCTTCACAGGTGTATACACCATTCCACTTGTTTGTCCACCTGTGAAACAGACACCCTTACTTTTGGTTCTAAAGGCAGTGGCCCTGGTGGTTTCCCTATTTGTGGTCTAACCTAAATGACTGACAGTTCTACTCTCTGGTTCCCTCAGCATTCTTTCAGCTCCTGACAAAACACTGTTCCCTAACCACAAACCACTCTGCCCACACTATATTCCTGCAAGTGTACAGGCTAAACACACAAATGCTATAGGCCACAATTCTATCTATGGAGATCTACCTACCCATATAGTTCCATTCCAACCCTAATTAAATACTCCTGTCTGCAATCATGGTGTTTGATTAGGGTTAGAGCTGAACTTTCAGGAAGGTAAATCTCCAGCAACAATATTGGGCACCCTTGGCATAAAATGTTTTGCAACTCACCTGTAAAGTCTTCTAGACACTCGCAGGTGTACCCTCCTTCTCGACTGCGGCACCGGCCATTGTTGCGGCATGGACCTGAGTAACACAGGTCAATTTCAGTCTCACAGTAGTCGCCAGTAAAGCCGGCTGGACAACGGCAGCGCAAGCCGTTAATGGGATGGATTGGTCTGAAGAGAACAGTGTCAGATGCAATAAAAGGTGGAGAGCTATCAAACTTTAATACAGAGACGCATTTCATGTAGTTCTCGCAAGGTTCCCGCAGACAGATGTTGTCATCAAATGGAAGGACACTTTGGCTGGAGATTTTCTGTAACAGAGTTCGGTTCAGGTAGATTTGCTCCTGAAGTTCTTCTGAAGGGAAGTAGCGATCCGGAGCTCCTCCAGGAAGCAAGGCTGAGAAGGTGACATTGAGAATGTTGCCGCTGACATCTGTATCATTCTGGACATTGAAGATGAAAACTCCTTCTCGACTAGTTGAGAGGACCGCAGCTACACCCTCGGCAAATAGTGAGAGCAGCGGTGATAGGAAACGTTCCTGGGACATGTTTTCCAGACGGACAGTGATGCTGTTCGTTAGCATCTCGTCAGTGATGATGGTCACACGGAGAGTACAGAAGGCCGTCACTTGGTGGATACCATCTAAAAATGACAAAAAAAAACAACCACCTGTTAATAAATCAGTTTTACAATTCATGAAAACACAACCTGCCTCTAGTTTTAGAATGCTGGAATGCTTCAGGTGGAAGCCAGCTGCTTCCGCAAGATAACAGTATTCTCTTTTCACACTAAGAAAGTCTAAATACTGTTTTGGGTTGGAGAAAAAAGCATGTTAACAGACAGGATTACTGCAAAATTGCACCACAATTAGACAGATCATCTTGGTATCTTGCTTCAGGACACAAACTCATCTTCTCTGTTGGAACTAATGCTATAAAACCTCAGAAATAATGGAAACTTGACAACCGTAAAACACAGTAAATGCTTTTGTCCTCGAAAGTACAAAAAGACACTACATGACAATTTAAAGCAAATAGGCCTATACACTTTCAGGATAGGGCAGTTGCTTCCACATTGTTAATTTAAAGCATATACCACTGAGGTCAATGAGCAGTTGAATTGCTTAGCAACAGACAACAATCATTTATGTTACACTGGCCATACTTTTGCTATACTTTCAGCACAAGTGCACAAAATATTATGCATTTTCTTAATTTGCTTGTGACATTTCACTGTAAAACTGGCAAATTTCCAAACAGCAAAAAGTGATAATATCCAACCTCATGTTGTTTCAAACCTAGATTACTATATTCTGTAAAACATTAAAACAAATATTTTGAAGAATGTTTCAACTGTTTATTTCCACAAAGTATAGTACATATAGTACATTAAAAAGTAGCTTGGAGTATTGCCAGTGATAATACAGTTTAGATAAAATAGCCATAGTCTGATTAAAGCAGTCTTAAGTTGCATAGCCATACGTCAGATCGAAATCTCACAATTTCAACGTGAAGAGGCTAGATTGTAGAGGAAGCTCCTGCAAGCACCGCATTGGCTGTTCTGTTTTGCCAAGGGAACAACTGCATAACAGGTGGTATATCCAATTAATAGCCCTGGCAAAACAATGTGGCTAAGACCTTTCAAATATGGAGGTGTCGTGTGTCTTTGGGCTGAGTTATGTGCCTCTAAATTATATCACCGCCATAAATCACAAGAGAAGGGGGTGTGGGATAGTCATCATTCCCGGTAAATGGGTCACATTCCCAACTCTGTCTGGTATGTAGTGCGCTTTTTTGGTCCAATAAAGTTGTGTAGGATGACGTTGCACTGACTATAAGTTGGAGACTGAACCTAATACAGTTTGTTCATTGATTACGTTTAATTTCTAATTCAGGTAGATTAATGATTGTTCTCTTTCTGCTTTTAACATGAGCAATAAATGCAAAAGCTTGGTTATGACATCTGAGCACCAAGATGTAAATGAAATGTCAGCTGGCACTCAGCCTAATAAAACAGGAATATCATATTTACTAGTTTTTGTGCTGTTCCGGAGATGACTATAACAAATATGCCTTGTCTCTCAGGGTGGGGAAATGTGTTTTTAAACACTGTATTATCAGACATCACCAGAAGCTCTTGATCTGATTCCAAACTACACAAAAAATAATCCAGACATTTTGACTAGATTTCTTCTTAAGAATTTTTGTCTCCTTACTTGGCTTAACCCACTCGCTACTTTACCATATCCTGTCAGTGTTCAACTGTTTTGTACAAATGGCAAAAAAAGGAACATGTTTTCCTAATTTTTTTCCCACCTGACATTGCAGAGCGGTATATATTTAGGCTGTCAGCTGTTCACTTGGTATCAATGTAAAGTTCTGTTGCTGTCAATAACCAGGCAAAGGTTGTTGCCATTAAAATCTATGAGGAGGAAATGTTAACTCTTGTAAAATAAGTACTCATTAAATAAAGTAGTTAAGATTACACTAAAGCACAAATTGAATGTAATAATTTCGCACACTTAATTGCCTATTTATTGCAATTATATTAACATAAATGAATGCAATTGTTTGAATTTAAGAGTGCTTTTTTACCCACTAAAGTAAGATTTAAGTGTAACTTTATATATACTATACTATACTTTGTCATATTGAATATCACAATATACACACTTTAAATGTGCATGTTAGTAAATACATAAAAAATAAGTGCACTTCTTTACATCATATCATATTATTGTATCATAATTTCTACACAAAAATTAAATTGCAGTCTATGAAATTACAATACATCATTAATCACGATAACACAAATCAAAAATAAGCGCTGATTAGTTTTATGAACAATATTCGCTTTATGAGGTTGCAACCAACCGTCTCAGTATGATAACCTTTATTATTATACACACATACGCACAAACATTTAGATAAACAAAATAAAGGTAATTTAATAGTCTTGGTGTAGTGTATGTTGATATTTAACTCGCAGTTGTTAAGAGCTTGATATGCCTCACACCTCATCTTATCACAGGTATTGGAAACAAGCCACGAATATCCCAGCATGCCTGCTGTTGTCAAAATGACTGACGATGGTTTCTTCTTTTTGGACCGGTGTCTTGTGTAACTCAAGCTGACTAACGCAATTACACAAAGGACATGGCATAACAAACTCTGCCATTAGCATTCCCTGTCATTATCCACAACGGTCAAAGAGCAGCGATCTGACACAAACAGGACGGAGGGGCAGTGCAGTGTGTTTCAGAGTGTGTCAGGGGAAGGCTGGTTTTTCTCTTTTGGCAAAAGGATGACTAAACAACTGGTATGCAACATAAGAAAACGTTCATTGCTTAGCTTAGCTTGGTTTGTGGTTCAAATGGTTCAAAATCAGGGATATTTCTAAAGAGTAAACAAACGCAGTCTTTCAATTAGAAGATGCTGCCCGGGGCGACAGTGTTCAAAACAAGTCATTAAATGTGTGTAGGCGAGGTACGCGTCTTCCCGAGCCAATGAAAATCAGTTTCTGCGCCAATGTGACCGTCAGCATTCTGCGGCCCTCCCTCAAGTTCAAATGTTTGAATCATAACAAAAGGAAGCAAAAGTGCCGCCCACTGCGCCAATAACGCTTGAGGATCCCGCCCACGGATCCCTCCTGTCTCTACAACTCAGTGACCTGCTTTAGGTACGGTGAGGCGAAGCCATGTGACTTTCTATTGTCTTGCTCTAATAAATACACACACTCATACTCAGGGTGTGAATTGTTACGTATGAAATTACAGTACTTTTTGTTATTATCTGTTTTATGTGCAATACAATACACGCGTACAATCAAATATTGCAATTCACTTCCAATGCATTTTTTTTACTGACAAACGTTTTAAAATCCATAATAAATAAACTTTTTGCACATCTCTTTATACTGTAATTTTATAACAGTTAAAAAAAAAATGCGTCTAAACCACAACACTATATAAATTCTAAACAAAATTCTAGCTCAGATAATCTGGCATGCCATGTCATGGTATATTATGAAAATTCCTACGCTGTGATATTAATAAAGTTCATTCTTTTGTATGGTATACAGAGCAATTCTCATTATTAACTAGTTGCGTATTAACGTGCCTATCGTTAATGCTTTGGCTGTTACTTATAAAGCACATATTCTGCTTGACCATATCCTACATCCCTAATCCTACCCAATACCTAAACTTAACAACTACCCTACTATTTTAAGCAGCGAATTAGGAGTTTATTGAGGCAAATGTCATAGTAAAGAATTGGCTCTTAAAATAAAGTGTGACAGAAAATAGTGCAGATAACAATAAAACCAGGAATGCTGACGGTGATCTCCATACGGGCCCCTCAGACTGATCTACACACCTGCATCTGTCTCTACATGCACCTCTGGCATGAGAATCACAATGAGCTATGGGAAAATATCAACGGATGAATATCGATAAGGTTGTATTCAATGAAGTACTAAGAAAAAGCTCGTATTTACTGTGCAAAGACATACTAAACGTGTTAAATTACAGTCAAAATGGCCCTCACAGAGAGGTACAATTGGGACAGTTGCTAGGCGTAGAAGGTTCTCGGTGGTATAAAGCCATGAACGAGGCTCGAATGTTTTTCTGTTGGTACTTTGCACAGTACCCGAGGTGTTTCAAATAAAAACACGCCTCAGAGTCATTGATTAACCGGAATGATGACACCGAGAGAGGGGGTGAAGCATTCTTGGCCTCCCAGAAAATGACCCTGGTTGTAATTTTCTTTGTCAAGAGAAATTAATCACTTTTTTTTGTGATAAGGACTTCGCTTGTCATTGAAGAGCTAACAAAGGGTTAGATAAATGAGGTTGCTTTCATGCAATGTTTTGAGGGCCATGTTCAAACACGTTTGTGGTTGTTGTGTTTGGGGTGGTTCTTTTCGAACTCACACTCTCACACACATACAAAACCTCCAATTTCACACCTTACCCCGTCTCTGAACCGCTCTGGCCCTCACTGCAGGGTATATGAGGGCGAGACGTTGTTGGCTGCACTCGTTGTTTCCGTCTGCCAGATGGGACTAGCCGTTTAATGAATGGGTAAAACGCGATTACAACTTATTGACATCATTAGCACCTCCTCTTGCCCCAAAACCAACAGATGGAGCAAAGTGGAATGGATTTATTTTGTAATGCACTGAGAATCATAAGGCTATTGATTGTTGGTGGAGACCCATCTGGAAGTTACAGAGCAATTATAAAATGGTGAATCTCTCAAATGTTGAGTGAGAAGTTTGAATGTATTCGTTTTAACAGAATTTTTGATTCAGTGCAGTTCATTTATATACATTTGTGAAACACAAGAGGTACAAATTTCTTAGTAAATCCAGTTTAATGAACAACTTCAACAATAATTAATCTAATAGTCACTATTTACTTTTTTTGTCATTCTAAATTTATTCTGAAACAATTTTTGCATTTATGGCCCTACCAAAAATTGTGGGTTTTTTTGTAAGAATGGGTTAACAATTTACACACAATGGATGCTGAAATGTTACATAATTTGGGGTTAAAAACGCATATTAATAATTTTTTTCTGCACTGAATTTTTTTTTTAAGGTAGGTGTTTACAAACAATTTATTTTAGCTATATTTAAATGTAAAAATGCTTTTAAATGTTATTTTTTTTAATTTAAATTCTAAACTATTTAAATTTGATTGCCACCATTTACTTTAAAAAAATGTAGTAAATAAATTTGTTTTCTTCTCAATTTAATCTGAAAATGCTTTTGATTCATGAGCGAAAAAAAAAGCTAATTTAGTAACATTTTTAATAAAAATTTTCTGCAACCAAAATTATTTGGTCGAAAATAAAGAACCAAATAAAAACTGCCCAAGAGAGATGCAAAATCATTACAAGCATTGACTGCTTAGTCTTTGATGAAAAAGCTGTTACGTGTTACTGTATGATGTTGGCCTTAAGCAATTAAATAAATTGCAGAATGCTATTATGTTATTTTAATACACACACAAATCGCATGTATTCAGACAGTGCTGCATGAGCACGTTTAAAAACATCTGTGCTTAAACAGTGATACTCATCGGTTGCTCAGTAGAAACATTTTACATAAAAATTCATTAAAAAAATCTCTTTGATACGTTTCTGAACCTCGATCATGTAAGGACGCTTAACAGGGTCAGAAAGCTCATTGGATCTATCAAATATATTTTAATTTCAGATGTTGACCTTTTGTCGAAAGACAAATATAATTAATGACAGAATTGTAATTTTTGTGTGAACAAATCTTTTAATGGTGTAATGTTGGTGTTAAGTCTCTCATAAGGTGAAACATATAAACTGTGCAATTTCAGTTAATTTGTTTAATTTGCTTCAAATTAAATATGAGTACGTAGTCTAACTAAAGTCTATTACTGTCAATCTCCCTAAACATGAACTGCTGCCAGTTAACATATCAGGGTAATCCAGCGCCGATAAGGGCGTCTGGGTGTAGATGTCTGCTATGACAGCTCTAAGGAGAGAGGGATGAAAGATAGATAGTGAAAAAAGAGATGATGAGCCAGAATAAAGTGCAGGCGCCTACAGTAGCCACACAAGCAGGCTCAGTTCCCAGAGAGGCGCACTTAAGTTTTGAGAGTGTGCTTCATGCTGACTTTGAAAACTCTCTTGTTTGTACATCAAGAGTGGGTGACAGTAGAGACACATTGCTGCCAAAAGCAGTCTTGTCCAACTCAACATCCTCTACACAAACAAGGGCGGCTGGAGTCATGGTGTCTTTTCCTGTCCTGCTCGCCGTTGAAAGCGATACATGCCTCTGCTTGGTAGGCTGGGATTAGTCGGCTTTCACATGGACGCACTTTAGAGAAGGGCCGCACGCACACAAAAGACTTTATTCATCTTGGGGAAGAGGGAGGAGGTGGGTAGACTGCAGGAGTACATCTCTCCAGCCTGTAACAGGTGGGATTACAATACAGGCCCGGGGTGCAGTGGGAAAAGTCCTGGAGAGCAGGGGGTGGGTTGATTTCAAAGTAGTCTCTGTGTTTACTGTACATAATACTGAAATGGATTTTTAGACTGTTGAATGGATTTGCATTAGTTAGCCGCGTTCGGACTGCTACATATTATTAACCTGTTACGTATTCCGACTGCTTTAACCACTTCGGCATTTAATTTAGCATTCAGAACACTGACACAATTTTTTGGTAATTAAATTGGGGTTCTGTGAAATTTATATTTAGCAGTCAGTTTAGCTGGAATCAATTTTTACTGGTTATTGCACAACCTACTAAAATGGATCTTCGGTTTAGACTACAAAAATTAGTTCGCAATACTTTCGAAGTACTAAAATTTATTTCACAATAGAGCTCTTTAAATGCATTTTTAACTAAACTGAATTTTCAGTAGTTACTTTCATTCAAAGACAACTAAAAATAAACTGTTTTTTAGTAGTTTCTTTTACGTTTACGTGACATTTTCGGTAGTTAACTACGCTTTCTGACTACTGAAAGCGGTTCAGTACTTTGATGTTCAGAAAAACATTTTCAGTACATAATCTAGCATTCATTCATATTAACATATAGTTTCGTGAAATATATATTTAGTAGCTATTTTAGCTGTCAAACTGCTGAAATCAAAAATTTCAGTACTTATTCTAGTGTTCAGTTCTGCAGGCACATTACTTAAATACATTTTAATTAGTAATTCCAGTGTTCAGACTACTGATCTGGATCCTGGAACCGCTACGCTGTTTTTCTGGATTTTTAAGTATTCTGTCTAGTTAAGTTAACTTAGTATTCAGACTGCAAAACTTATTTTTTTAGTAGTTACTTTAGCTGCCAGACTACTAAAATGGATTTGTAGTTTGACAGACTACTGTAATGAGTTTTCAGTAGTCAGTTGATCTTTGAAACAGGCTCATTATACTTCTAGTGCACTGCACCAACCTGTTCTTACATTGCCTGTTTGTTTTCAACAAGTTCGGTGTGTTATGACAACATGATACAACCCTTTGGATAAGTATTTCTCATGGAGTAACGTTACTCATTCCAAAAAAAAAAAAAAAAAAAAGACAATCAAAGAGCACTTCATTTTTTACATTCACTTTCTATTTCTCTTTTATTCTATCAGAACAGTTTCTGTTAAACAGCAGCCAGGTTCTTGATCTCTTTTAGCTTTCAGTGCCAAGAAGAAAGTTACTGTTGGGTCTCTTTAATGGGTCTCTTTAACGAACTAATAGTCTGATTGGTTTAGATTCTTCATCTTTCCCTGCGTCATTGTTGACAGGCTGTGCTTACTGAGCTGTTCCTCAAGACAGCAGATCACATCGAGATAGAGGCACACAGTGCTGCCCTTTGTGCATTAGTGGAAAGGTTTTAGAGGACTGGGAATGGGAAATGCCATCTTTATTGAGTTAACAGAGAGTGTCATGTTCATTTTCTATTGAATTAGACCAAGTTTGATGGTGAGAAGCAGTCTTCATCTAACCTTCATCTAAATAAAAGAAACCCCCGACCCATATTGCATATATATTTAAAAATACTCATTCACTAGACACATCAAGAGATCAATGCATGTTGAAAAAAAAGTGAATTAAATGTTCAGTGAGACCAAAACGAATACACAATTTTTCAACAAAAATTTCAACACTGCCTCCAATTACCAACATAGTGCTGTCTTCGTCTTCTTTCCATTAACGTCCTGTCGCTACAAGCCAGAAGTATCTACAAGCTAGATGTTTTCACCTGACCAAGCAGAACAAACACGGATTAAAAAGGGCCAGAGGTCAACGACCAGCATCATGTGAACAGTCACCGGACACTTATTCCAGGGAGCAACAGGTTTTCATATATGCCATCTTATTCAGCTCTTAAAGGATAACGCCACTGTTTTCCATATTCCACTATGTTATTCCCTCAACTTAGACAAGTTGATACGTACCACTCCAATGTGTTAGCATTTAGCTTAGCTTCATTGCATAGGATCCAAACAGGGACTCTCACCGAGACGGGAGAGGTACGTATCTAAGTTAAGGGGAAGAACATAGCGGAATATGGAAAATCGTTGGCGTTTTCCTTTAGGTATCTAGAACTATTCTGACTCATTTTACTGATAAAACATTATCTCCAAATCACGCCCAACACAGTCGCCTACCATGAATAAATTGCTCCTGCAAGTTTCCTGCTATAATCTGTTGGCCTCTGCTCAGGCAAAGAGCCTTACAGATTACTGGAATGCCGACTGTGATTTGAAATCAGATATTGGAAAATTAAATACGCAGCTGGCCTGTTGAAACGCTCAGCAGGTGATACAGTAGGCTGGCATGCGGTGATACAAACATGCCCTCAGGTAATAAACTCATCGATGTGACACTGAGGTAAAAGCACCAGACTGAATCATAACAAAGCAACACGTCAGCATAAAAGAGTCAGCGAGGTCTATCAATATTTTAGTTGGGGTAAAGCTGGTTTGTAAAGTTGTAAACACTGGAAATAATTTCCATTATACTATAGGAGAGCCATGTGTTATAGAGAGATTCCCATGTCTAATTTAGCAGCCAGGTACTTGTGTTTATCAGAGTGTCTGTCTGCAGTCGAATGCTCAGATACTGACATGGCTCTGGCTCAGTTTGCAATGGCCATGAACGCGCTCCTTTGTTCCTGCGAGCTCCGTGGGCAGGTAACCAATGATAACCCACGTATCATGAGATGCTCACAAATGTTTGAGTAAGAAATATGCAAAAGATGACATTGTCAGAAGAGACAGGCAACTGTAATTCAAATAGCAAAAAAAATATACACATATCGCTGAACAACATGATGAAATATAGAGACATGTGATATGAAGTTCTGTGTACTAAAATGTACTTATTATGCCGATAATTAAAGCCAAAAGTATTAGTATCCGCAGTGCTTTAGTTTATTAAGTTTAGTTTATTATGTTACAATGCCATTTTCTGCTTTTGGCTGTGAATGAAACAAGTTGAGATGAACAACTGCTGTAACATCCAATAACGCTCCTTTGTTAAGCAAGGGGGTTTTTGCACTGTAAATCTTTAACCTGCAAAGAGCTGGCGGTGATAACTGCAACAACTGCGAGAAAACCTCTTGTCATTTTAGTTCCCACCCAACGTCTTCAGGAAATTCATTCGCTCCCATTTGAAGAAACGCAGGTAGCGGACGACATGTGGCAACACGGCCCAACTTCAAGAGCACTTTACAATGAACAGGAGTAATAATTCACCTCAAAAGAAAACCGTCTTTTTGTCTTTCAGTGCTTTTCTATGAAGTGCCAAAGCAAAAGTCTTCAAACCTTAACTGGGTCAAACACTTGAGTGATTTATAGCACTACTCAAAGAATCCACCGGTTAAAGAGAAGGTAGAACAGAGCAGAGGGGAGTGTATTAGAAGTGTAAGGAATGCTCTCATCTTCCTGGTCCTCAACAGAGCGGTGCCCCTAATAAGAACAAAAGCCAGACAGACCTCATAAATGAGTGAATGATGGATTTTTGTGATACTTCCTGAATTCTTTCTTCAATTAAGTATGCGACGGTTCTCCTGCCTTGGGATATCTGTGCTCCTGCTGTGCTGAACAGATTCTCTTTCACAGAGCTATAAAGCACATTACAAGCATCATATCACTGTTTTTTGTGTATTTAAGTGCTACTTTAAAACTAAAACTGTAGTTGTAACTGTATTTCTCCCAAAAAATGACAATAACAAGTTGCAGATCTTTAAAATCCCTTTTTCAGCAGTGTATTTTGGTACAATACAGCTTTGAATTACTTGTGGAATCGCATGAAGATTATTTACAGTCTGGATATAATATGTCACATTTAGCTTTATTTTATGCTTACATAAATTATATCTGGTGTTTGAATGATTTTTGATCTTGAAAGGGCTAGTAGAAGGCAACTGCTTAAATTCTTGCTTTTTGGTTTCTCTCTCTGCTCTCTTTGGCTTTCTGTCTTCTCACCTTATTAATGAAATCACAAATCACCCTCCAGCGCCTCAAACATGTCACTACTGAGCCTAATGAACAAGCTAGTCTTCCTGTAAAAGCGCCCGACCGGCCCAATAAAGTCTCAGGAACGAGCAGCATATGCGCGCGAGCAAAGAGTCCTAAGCGCTTCGCTGTGGTCGGCTGAAAAATAAAATGCACCTGGCTTGCCATGTAGAGCCTCTTCTTGGCCTTAATCCACCCTGATCCCCCCACTCGAAACCACTGTGTTGAAATCTTTGTTCTCCTCTCAGAGGGGTGGTAAAACTACGGTGTGTGGGGGGGTTTCAGATGGACGTCTGCTGCCACGATGGTGAATTGGGTTTACGGCGCTCCACAGGAGTAAAGCACCAGATTTAAAAAAAAAAAAAAAGAAAAAGAGGCCAAGCCAAAACTCAATTAAAACATCAAAACCTTGAAAGCCAGCCGCAGGACAATGGTTATAATGACCACGTCTGGGACTTTTATATTTAGATATCTGATAAATATACGTTTTGGAATAACTCATGATGTTCATTAATTGTAAAGACCACACATTTTGGACGTTATTAGGGTTGCAAACAAACTTAAAGATTAAACTTTGACTGCTAACTTGTCCCAAATCATTTGCACAACGCAAGTTGTGTGGCTCGATGAGTAGAAATGGCCTATTAGTTTTTCGAAGCAATTACATGTATGTGGCTGGGTACTGATAAAGAAGCCCTAGTAACAATTACTAACGAAGTCTCAAAATCGAAGAGAACCCATTATAATCAGTGATAATTTACACCGAATGTGGCGCAGTGCAACACGTCGAGACCCAAACAGTGATGCCCCTTCCACATGCACTTCTGAGCGCATTACAAATGGATTTGGAACTTTCGCTATGACTCTTTCGTTGTAGACAGCCTCGAGCGGATTTATCTCCTGATTGCTACAAAACGTTTAAAATTAATTAATTACTAATTTAGATATGTCAGCTCAATCCCCGTCTAGGCAAAACGAAACATTAGCAACGGAATGAAGGGAGAAGTCTTCTAATTGTGTGTTTGCGGGCAATCGTAACTATGAGTAATTACGTACGAAAACTATTATGACCGTATTCACGCAGTCACTGGCTCATGTTTTACATACTTTCCGAGGCAGGCAACAGAGATTATGTAAAGAATGAGAGGTATGCTGCTGTATATCAAGTTACTTCTTCATCTAGACCACAAAGAGCAAATTATACACAACACAACGAGCCCGAATCACGATATTTTGCAAGCGTATTTATCAGAAACCGCCGACAGCACTGAATGACTCTCACGGCAGCATTCCTACTGCTTAAAGCAAAAAGGTCAGCAGTGGACGAAGTACATCATTAAACAGTTTACGGGCGGCGTTTTTCAAAACGGGCCGAGGGCAGCCGAATAACAGAGAGCCAATAATAACTGTGTGCTCGTAACGGCTATGGAAATGTCTCCGCGTTTTTTTTTTTCAAATGTACACAAGTTCCTGCTTTCCCCCGGCAACGCTTTTTTTCTCCTTTTGAAAAGAGCCAACCATCCGGGGGCTGGTAACTAAGCACCCTGTTTATCAGTAACCAGGCTTAACAATGTCCGTAACCAAACACCGCTGTGGCAAGAGAGAGAATTAGAGAGAGAAAAGGAGAGAGAGAGATCTTATGACATTGCAACCGATACACTTGGCCCTAAGAGTCATGAGGAGGTACATCGGAAAACGAAACTTAACTATCTGTAAACTACTACGCAGGAAACGTTCTATACGTACACTATATACCGACATAACGTTAGCGCAATCAGGATGTTCGTACTTGTGCGTTTTTGAGTTACTGTGGTGGTAATAAACTTAAATGCTCAATGACGTATAGTATATCACTATAACATGGTTATTATTATTATTTTAAGGTATCTAGCTTGATAGCTTCTTAACTTTAGCTTGTTCAGCAAGATTCTTTTTTTTTTAAATGATGACTGTAGTTGACCCGAACTGACCATAAAAGACGTTAATGTAAAAAGTATGCTTAGTAGCACCCCTTGTGGTAATTCTGAGAATACAACACACACTTATGTTGCCTTAAATACAATCTGAAACATTTCCGAAAATAGCAGCATACAGTCAAACTTGCCTGACTGGAAGCATTTACTAGTTACTTCCCCCGAAGATTTGCATTTGATAAAATCTTTGGTTTTAATAAACATCAATTACTGTGTTTTTTTATCGCATTGTGAATAAAACTGGCCAACCGTTAAGAGTTTTTCTAGACATGCTGAACTATGCTTTGATGGCACTATTACTATTACTATTTTGCTGAACGATAGTGAATTCGTAGAGGGCGAACCCAGACCTGGTTCTCTTTCTCTGTACTCTTGTATTTGCAGTTGTTTTATAATAGAAAAAGGTGATTTAAACATTAGCTAGGGCATCATTTAGCTATGTGATCACTCAAATTGTACATATTCAGTGCACAAAATTGCTTCCCTTGTGTTCAGGTTTTGAAACACTGTACTGCATTGAGTGAGAGCTTTAAAAGGTTTGGGCCATGTGAGCGTAACGTCATAGTGACCATGTGGTCACAGTTCGCCGATGCTAACCTCTACTGAATGAGCAGGTTAACTCCTGCCCCTGCTGCCCTCTCCTCCTTAAGGGATCTAATATCCCTTCATACCCTCATTCACCGCTAACCCTCATCTGATCTCTTTCTATTTTTATCCCATGCGACAGGAATGACCGGATTTCCGCGTGAATATAATTCACTTTTATTTGTTGTATTTCAGTATCCCCGCCAGACGCTTTTGCATGACCGAAAATTCCCAAAAAATTTAGATTTTGTTCACTTGAAAAAGACGGAATGAATACATTTTGCAGTTAATATAACCAAATATGTGCATGGATATCTTTATACGCGTATTAGCAGTGACAGATAATATGAAGTTTTTACATAAACCAGTTGGCTAAAACAAGCTAAGCTTCCGAGACGAGATTACAAGAACGCAGGTTCACATAAATCCTGGTGACTCAACGTAACATTTTCTCACAACAGACAGTGAGCTAACCATTTTTACTTCAGTGTGATTCAAAGCCAACACAGAGCCAAGGAGCCAAATGACTAAGAGAGCACAGCAGTCACCATGACACTGTCCCGAGAGTCAGTGTGTGTGTGTGTGTGTGTGTGTGTGTGTGTGTGTGTGAGTGTGGGTGGGTTTGTAAGAAGGATAACAGGATGCTGACACATGCTACTTTTAGTTTAGGGAAGAATAACAAAGACAGAGAGAGAGGCGGGCTTACGGTATGCAGTATGCAGTGTTGTCATCACGGTAATAATAGTGTAGTTATACTATTATTACCGTGTGTGTATATATATATATATATATATATATATATATATATATAGTTTTTTATTTACTATTGCATTTAATCTATTTAATATTGCACATTTGGCATTTTTATGTGTAACCTAAATTACATGTATTTACTGTTAAAATGTAGGATCCTTCAAATAAATAAATCTAAATAATAATAAAAAAAACAACAAAAAACTTAAGAATAAATTAAACATTAGCTCGTACCCAAAAAGACTTCTGCAAAACTTGCAGACAACTCCACAACATTCATTAGGCAGGAACGTAACACGAACGCATTAACATGATAAAGGAATAAAACCAAAGTCCACTGGTGCATTGTGGGTAAATAATCCCAAGACAAACAGCACGCCCTCTGCTTAAACACAGTTTCTCCCATGATGTGACACTTGCGGCATCCCTTATGAAAGGAAAAGGCCCTTCACTTGCAACAATGAGTAAATCCGTTGTCCACAATGACGTCTGAGAGACAGTCTCACAGGAAAGAAAATCACTAATGAGATCTCTTAAACATCTCAATGGCTTCTCCTACGCATCAACTAGATTAAATGTAGTACAAAAGGAGCCTTCGGCTTAAGCCTCCTGCTACTCAGATGTTTTACATGCGCTTAAACTGATACTTAATGTGAATTTCTGAATCAAACTAAATGGTTTGAGCATATCCGCCTTATTAGTAGTTACTAAGATAGTTGTTAATTTTAGTTATTGGATAGTATTAGGGATGTGGAATAAGGTCATGCAGAATAACGCATTGATATTTGTTCAGTTACTACTAATAAATGGCTGACATTCAGGTAGCACTTTATTTTACAGCCCTGTTCCTCGTGTACATAATATGTACCTATTGTAGTAATTACAATAACTAGGTAATAACCACGAACCCTGGACCTAACCGTACCCCAAGTAGTTACCTTATATTACCAGCACTTTTTGAGGTAAGTACGAGTACACATACTATAAGATAATTGATAACCAATATTCTAGTAATATGCATCCTAATAAGCAGTCACTAAGCAATCCTAAGTGTTACCCCATTCAACAATGGACTGAAATATTTTAGTGACAAATCTGAGAATAAAGCAACGAGTCTCCAGAAAAAAGAAAGAATTCATTTGGGAAACATGTTTGGAATCCTGACGCATCTGTTGCACAAAAAACCCATTCCTAACATCACAGAGATGGCAGAGAGAGCCGTTAAACATCTCCGATTGGGACACATGCTACAGGCATCTGCTTGCGGCACAGATATAACTTCATAAAGAACATCTATATGGCAGTATGCAGAGGACGAAACGGCTAATTTTCAATAAGTAGTATCTTATTTTAAATCAGGATGTGCATCTGTAATTCATTTAACTTGCATATCAGGCTGCGGTATCACTGTAAAAAAAGTCCTTTCCCCACCCAATAAGCGGAACAAAGAAAAGCAGATGGAGAAATGTATACTTTTTAATTTAAAAGTTTGTCGTGAGCATTGAACGTTTGCGCGCAGTAGCGCCACACAACCAGAAACTAAATTGCGTTGCGTTGTATTTCCTGTCGACCTCAACAGACATAAAAGACATCTCTCTAGAGCCTAACGTTTAACGACAAACAATTAACGACAAACGGTGATTCTGTTTAGCATACGAAAGCAGGACCTGCAGACAGTCGACGAAACGTCCGACACCCCGAAGTTCATGGGCAATTTAAATGTGCCGGGACCGCGGAAACCCTCGCGGGCTGATGCATTGTCTGTCAGTCCGTTAACGGCTTTGTGAAGCGAGACACCCTGACGAGTGCGCAACACCTAGGAACAGTGTGGACAATGGGCCGGACCCTTACGCCAGCTCTGACGACCCACGTTCATTCAAGAGAAGCCTTTTGACATGGAAAACCCCCTTGAACCTCCCCATCGGCTTTTTACGGGAGGATTTGCATTGAAGAGAAGCCCAAGGGACGCTTTGTGACGTGAACATAGAATCGTAAATGAAGAGATCGGCAATCGCAATCGAGAACGAGCTTAATCGAACAGTTAATAAGAGCTAAATTCAACACGAATCAATTCAGTCTAATTTAATTCATTGTACCAAACGCTGCTGTGATGTGTGAATATATAACGATAACAACTTTTCAAAAATAAGAAGAATTTGTGCAGAAAGAAATACATTTTTAAGGCGTCGGAAAGATGTGTATTCATCACTGTTATCACAACAAATGATTTTAGAGTCTATTTCTATTTCTTGTTTTAACTTCATTTTTTTCCTCATTTCCATTTCCACTTTTATTCAAACGCTATTACTGTCATTCTAATAGTTTTAACGTTTTATGTTCAGACTAGTAAATCAAATTTATAGAAATGTATTATTATTTATTGTTAAGCATCATGTTAATGTAAATGCTACCATTATGAGGGAAAAAACAAGATTTTTTCACTTTTTTGAGCAAACAGTGAGTGTCTCTGTCTCTGTCTGTGTGTGTGTGTGTGTGTGTGTGTGTGTGTGTCTGAAAACACAGATGACCTCTCTCGAAAGCTCGAGTGTCAGTATTGATAAGGCTCTACACTGGCACTATAGTCCTTAAACCGAAATGGTCAGGCCAGATGTGACCTTTCTGACCTTTTTAAATGTCATTGAGCGAAGCGCAGGTTATTACCCATGATCTGTTTTATCCCAAAACCCTTGAGCGGACCTAGAGCATAAATCGCTTAAACAGCAAACCACTAGAAAACAAGTACAGATTAAATCTGAAATACTACAAAACAATATGTTTATAATGTAACAATCTTTTTTTTTTTTTTTTTTTTTTTTTTTACTGCTGATATAACAGAAGGTGGATAATAATGTCGACTAATAACGCTTACCTTTTTTAAATCTTTTTACAACAACAACAACAAAAATCATTACAAAAACTACATTAGCCGGAAACATAAATGCATGTTTTAGTTCAGATATGCCCGTTACTGGCTAACAGTAATATTATTATTTCTGTATTTATTTGAATTGCCATTTGCATTTTTATTTATTTTTTATAAATACTATTTCATATAATGAAAATGGGAAATCTAGGGGGGGGGGGAGAAAGCATATTTAATTTCTCCTGCAGCCCTCACTAAACTTCGAGCTTACTAAATCCGCTTATCATTAGGGACAAGAGATAAATAAAATACCAAGCCTGGCCAAGGTTACCGTGGCGCACAGATCATTTTTCCAAATAACACAGATTACGAACAGAACAGAGAATAGCATTGTGTGAGAATATCTGCCTCCATCACGAAACAGAACCTTGCTTTAATGTAAATGTAATTTGAGAGGACAACCTAATGCTTCGCCGTGAACGTTCAGCTTTGTTTTTAAGCGTCGTTGTGAGGTGATAAAGGTCATGAACGAAATGGTTATATTGGCTATATAATCAGGGGGAGGTAAAACCATCCCCCCTGTAAAGAGGTGACACCATTTTTAAATATGAGGCCGGGCACCTTTAAAGGAGAGGACAAATTCGGTACATCTAGATTGGTTAAGCGTAGCCTGAAGGTTCAAAAAGTGCAAAGTGCATCTCAAAATGAAGACAAAAAAATGCAAAACACTCATGACTTTGGTTAACCAACAACTTTCTCTTGTTAGTGGTCACATTTTCTCTATTCAAGTATTTTAATGTTGTCTTGCTCAGATATTTGTCAGGCTGAGATATATATATATATATATATATATATATATATATATACAGACACACAAAAATTATTTTGGAAGCAATTAATCCCAATTAATTTTTTATTAATTAAATTTCTTGCATAAATGAGTCCAAAAAAGCCATGTTTTAATCAAAAATACGTTGTTGTTGTTGTTGTTTATAAAGCGTTTGTGAAAATGCACTGTGACTAGTTTTAATTTTATATACTTATTTATGAAACACGAGCAGAACGAATTTGTGTACCTTCATTATTCGTAAAAGCCCGTAAACCGTTGCATCAGGTTCAACGCGTTCGGCTTGCGTTTCATGAACACAGGCTGTACATTAGGTGATTTCCTGACAACAAGTATGTTTATCAGAGTGATGTAACATCACCCACAATGCACAGCTTAAAACGTGTTGGATAGCTGCCCGGGTATCGCATTTCTCGAAGTCTTTCTTTGCCCGGAGAATGACCAAAACACCCCAACAGCAAAAGCATGTCGCTCAAACAGCCGAAACGCAAGTATTCGTTATCAAATGCAAGCTTCTATTATATAGTGCCATTGTCATACATCGGTATTGATAATAATATTGAATTACAGACCAGCCATTATAGAAAAGCATGTACTAGTTCATGCATGCCGAGCGAAAACAGGAAAGTCTTTGAAAGCAAAAGTGGCTTTAACGTCCCTCACAATCCCTAAACGCTATGCATTGATGGCATTTGGAGTATATTTCTCCGCATGCAGAGTCCGTCACTACTGGACACATGTAATGTCACACTTTTTGGCCGTTGGCTGAAATAGATGCTTTTCCAGCTCCTTAGAGTTAAGGACAAAGACATCTTTTATGTGAATAGGGTCGGGATAGAGCGGAAAGTGTGTCGTGTTACACGCGAACAGGTTCCCCTTCCGACTTTCAGCCGGGGGAATCGCAGGTCTGGATTACGTCTGAACGTCTGGACTAGATGTAGCCCCTGAGAATGGAACCTCTGCTTCACCCGAGCTCACAGGTCAGGCCCAGACAGTTAAAAAACGCACCTTGATGACTACCCAACCTGTCCGGACTGCCCAACCAGAGATGTGTCTGAACAAACAGCCATTTAATCCTGGGCGAGAGTTCACGGTATTCTTTAAGAGGCTTAGAAAATCTACAAAGAGGCGGAAAGTTTATATATCGCTCTTCACTGAATGCCGCCATTCAGTCATTCTATGCTTTGTAGGATTTCCTGCCACTTCAGGAGCGCTTCAAATTTCTGTCGAGTTAGAAGATGTTGGGTTTTTTTTAAGATTGTATGACAACTATTAATTTTCTGAATGAGCAGAGTTCATCTTCGCAGAAGGTATTCGATGCAAAGGGCTGTAGAACATCATCAAACATCTCTGACATTTCTGGAGACCACAGGTGGAATGAACTGTGGTTCAGATCTCAGTACTATTGCCTGAGGGAGATGCCATTTTCAGACAAGCACCCAGAAGGTGGTTCTTGAAGATAAGGCCTGTAATTTATTTTCAAAGTTGTCTCCACTACACAGGTCAAGCTGGATGAGGCGTAACTCCTTGAGATTTACAGGAAAATCCACTCAATTAAAGGAGCGTTTGGGGTTCAAAACATGCATACTTGGTAACATTTAAGTCGTAATGTTCGGTAATGAGTAAAGTCCTAATTTGCTGCTTGTTAATAGTAAGGTAGTTGTTAAGTTTGCATACAGGGTAGAATCAAGGGATCTTGGTCAGGCTGAATGGGGTATAAATATGAATAAAAAGCAAATATGTTAGTAATATGCATGGCAACAAACTACTAGTTAGTGGAAATAGGTCTTTAAAAATAAACTCTTACTGTAAACTCTATAAACCTTATTTAACTTGTCTGTTATTTTCTATCTACAGTTGTGCTCATGTGGAACCGGTAAAAGCCAGGTATGATTTGTATATGCACAATATGTTTAAGAACACCAAAAACGGGCATAACCATCCACAAAGTACTGTTTACACTGAGCAAACTCCACCCAAACGAATAATGTTGGTGAAACACAACCAGAAAGGATTCTCAGAAAAGTACGCTACAGGGACATTTAAACAACTTTATAGATGAAATATCCGCTGCATATTTTTGCTTCAAGTCCCTTGGAACGACTTACACTTCCATTGTAAGCTTCCATTGTAAGTTACTGTAAACATGACTTTTGTTTAGCACTTAACCCAGAAAATTCATTTAAAAATTCCCAAAAAGTGTGAAAGTATTCGTTATCATGACCAAAATAGGCAAATTTCCCAGCAGTCAAGTGCAAATGAGGCCTGGAAACCTTGTAGCTCAAACAAAACCATATAAAAGCTTACAACGGCTCTGCTTTAAACACAATGCTGACCCATATTTTCATGTAAACTACCCTCGAATGACCCAAACCTTGAGCGTTTATTGTTTGCCCCTCTTGGCACTGGCTCGAGACCACATCACTGTCTCCGTCTTCTCTCTCCACCTTCAAATGAGTTTGCAAGATTAAACATGAATCAAATTCCTTTCCTGCTCATTTAACAGAGATGCAGACAGCTCGCACTGTTATTTTAGTTTAATTAATGTTCAGGTTTCCTGGTCTCGGGCTGTATTCTGCTATCAGAGTGCAGGAATGTGAGGAGGAGGATCTCTGATCTTCATCCTTTTGAAAATAAAGCCGTAAACCTTTACCTTTAGAAATTCTAAAGAGAAAACTGCGGTTAACCAAAATTGCTGGTATCAAGTACAGTAGAGGCCATTTGTCTGTCTGTTAATAAAGGAAATGCACCAAAAAGATGGGTAAGAAAACAGCACCGATAAAGTTTGTCTCAAGTAATCCAATAAGAGTTTAAATGGCCACTAGAGACGGATATAGCAATGCTAGTAAAGTGAAAAGTTTCAATAAAACTAAGGTTGTTTAGAGCACATAGGCCTTGAGCCTTTTTTGTTATGTCTACCAAACCTCTGCAACGGAACGGTGTTTGCATCAACAGACATTTTGGTGAATGTTTAAATTTGTACGATCATATTAATACAATCTGCTGACACCATACCGAGGTTTGGGTTCAAGGGTGGACTCTTAAGGTCATTGCGCACTTAGTATGAAATTTGCATCCAAAATATTCGCACCATAAAAAATAAATAGATTGTGTCAATTACATTTACACACTAAATCCGAAACTTTTGTCCGTCATAAAAATTTTGGTTTTGGACTCTTTCTGATTTCTAAAAACAGTATGTTTTCGCTCATGCTAATTCGTAGGAACTAGCCACTAATTCATCAAAATGTAAAACAGTTACGTTTTCTCATCAGACATCAGATTGGAACATTAAAGATCCTGGGTACTAAACTTAAAGCACTGAGTAACCGAATAACCTAAACTAAAATGCATATCTATGACTATTTAAAATACGGCAAAAAATGTCTAATTTTAGTTTTTGGTACTTCAGATATTATAAAACATTTACCGACATGCCTGCATTAAAGTTTAACTTTAAAGTTAGCAGAAAGTAATAAATAACTTCAGAAAATACATAAAATAAAATAGAAGAAAAAAGGAAAAAAAGAAAACTGCTTTTGCATCACTCCCTCAACTGTGCTATTTTCAAACGCCATGAATATGGACTAAAATGTGTGTCTGAATTTTAAATATGTATTTAGTTACCAGTTGCAGTGCACATGAGTGTAATGTGGTGACTAAATATATTGTTAAATACAGAGAAAGTATGTTAAAGCACATTTTAATTCAAACTCAAGGTGTCACAGAATAGCGCTTAGATGATCTTACGTTTATCTGAAGAAGTAATAAAGAGTTAATCAAGCACAAAATAAATAGAGCACTTTTGATGTGCGCTTCGGATCGAACCTTCTTCATAAAACCCTGTAAAAAATAATAGTCCTTAAAGATCTAATCACAATTTCAGCCCGCTTCCTTTCACTATCTCAGTCGTATTTACAGCCAATATTCTGTTGAGTGAGAGCCATCATTTTAAACAAAGTACGTTTAACAGAGTGACACCCACGGCATGTCTGTGAAGTCAGAGGTCGGAGGGTCACGTGTAGACAAGGTAGAAGGACAGTCACACCTGGACTGAAGATCTCCTCTGTTAAAGACATGTAGATGACAGGGGACAGGCAGCGCAGGGCTCAGGGCAGTTTCACAGTGATTAAAGTCTCTGTCTGTCTCTCTTACAGCTGCTGTGTGCATGTCAGAAAGCAGAGCTGAGGACACAGCTGGCCGGCCCTAGCCTGACCAACACACCAAACAGCTTCTAAAGACGGTTCGGTCTTTCTAGGAAACACAAAAAAAAATGATTCGGCCACATTATTTATCATATCACCTCAATGAGACGGTTTAAAGGGGTTTTACATTTAACCTACGTGCTGTATCGTGGCGTAACAGTCATTGCAATCATATTGCTCGGCCCATTACTCCATCTACTCATAGTTAGGCCTGAAGGGAATCGACAGCTGCAAAATTCCATAGAAACCCACTGACTGAAAGAGCTTGAATTCTACACACCCGCTGCATCTTGGGTTTGTTGTTTTAAAAGATTGAATGTGATACAAAAAGTCACAATTTTACAGAAGCCTCCTTTAAATGGCAGATGTAGGATTGTGATATTATTCACCTCAAATCAGCAAATAATTATATCATTTGTAAGCCTGTTTGTAAGAACCCAGCCAAGGTCATTTTTTGTTTTCTGCATCCCTTATAATGCACAGGACATTCTATATGTTTAATACTGACCGTGGCAAGTTTCAAATTATAGTTAAATTTATGGTTGATGGTTATGGTATATTGTTAACGTCCCTAGTTTGAACAAGCCTTAACTGATAACTTATTGATTTTACCGTGTATATATAATTTCATTGGAGTACTGTTTACAAGAAGATACTATTTCTTTCTACATCGAAACCGCCATGTGTTACCTACCGTTTCTTCAATTATTTATACAAACGTACTAACAATTTCTAAGACAAAATCGCTTCAAAGCAAATTGTTTCAGCTATTTTTTTTAACGTGGAATCATTTATCCATAAACTTCCACCATCTGACAATTCGAAGACTTACATTTTTTGGGGGGGTAAAATATGAAGCTATGTCTTCAAGTCTCAACTGAAATAAAAGTTCAGAGAGTTTGGTAATGCAATGTAGGATAGTCCAGGTATGCGAGTCCTGCAGCATTGAGTGGGCTACTGTCAACTACATAAGACACAGACGCAGTGGCCCACGGGCAGAAGCTCACCCCGTTAGAAAAATCTGCATGTATTGGCAGGCTCATTTGCTGACAGCAGGGGTAAAAGAGGAAGAAAATGGTTAGAAGTGATGAATTACCTCCCCTATTCTCTTTAGATGTGACATGGATCAAAATCAAAAGATGAAGACATCAAAAAAGTGCAATTTCAAGAGGGCTGGCTCCATCTTTCTTGAGGCTTCGACAGATGGCTTATCGCCCCTGTATTGATCCGGGTGAAACAAAGCACAAAGGTGGAGGGCTAAAAAAAAAAGTGGCATCGTTTAGAGGAGGACACCCCTCAAATCGGGAAAAAGCTTGTTGAATGTTAGCAGACACAGATAAGAGAGATTAGGTTACTGTTCAAACATACAGCCCTCACTCCGTCGTGTTTGCTGTGCAAACCGGTGTTGTTTCAGGCTAGAATGGCCCTTGTTTTGACTAGAATGTTAACTTGCTTTTATCACGGACATATCTGGGACTCCTTGTGTGTCCCCAAGCGCTTATATAAATAATTAAAACCGAGTCGATAAGAAAAACACCTGTTGAGGAGTGAAAGATAACAGTGTCTTCAAAGTGTTCCATTCGTGAGGTAAGCTAAAAAATGCGAGCCATGTGGCGACACTTCAAGAACCTGGTTTTATAGCAATCTAATATATTGTTTAACACGACTGCCTTAAGATGCAGGTAGGATAAGGTAGGAAATTCCAACAAATGGCACGTTTTAAAAAATCATTAAAAGTATATTTTTTACATTTGTGCTGACAATGGTTTCTGGGGTGTTCTGTGTGGCTGCAAGCAAGAGCCCACCTCCAAATCTTTGGTCTCTAGATGTGGCCATTTCTAGATGATAAGTGAGCTTAATTAAACGTAAGATTAGCTTTTAATACTTAGGTTTAACGGTTTACACAAAAATCCAAACTTGACACAGCTAATACTAGATGCAAAACAAAACAATTTAACTAAATCGTTTTGCATCTTCTTTCAGCTCTGCTAAGGCTACGAAAATAATTTGCTACATTTTAGAAAAAGGCTGAATTTGAGACACCTCATTATCAGTTAAAAGCATTAAATTCGCTCACGGACCAGTGTGGACATTAAAATCTAGCTAAGAGCTCTGTCACATGTTTTCCCTCAAGGGCCGTTTCCTTTTCCCTGGGCTGGAGGTGAAGAGGTCACATAAGCAGTGTTAATGGTTACCTAACATCTGACATGTGGGTATGTCCAAGGAATAAACTGCATTAGTTTATCAGACCAAAAAGAAAGAGACCTGTGTGAAATAAGAGGGGGTAAAAGAGGGAGGGAACTGCTGTGGCAATGGAAACCGATGTGTCTTTGTCATGAATGAGAGAGCATGGCATGAATGCGGCTCATTACAACCCCAACAATGACCATGAGCATGCACATTCAGATGAGGACCGGCAATCAGACCAACAAAGACACTGCCGTAAAGCCACAAAGTACAGACAAGAGAGCTGTTTTCTGTGAGATGTATTTGAATTGCAAGTTGCAAATGAACAGGAAGAGCGGTATGTGGGAGGAAAGGAAAGACAGAAAAGGAGGACAGAAACAGAGTAGGAAGAGCGTGAGATATGAGAAGCTGATGCCATTCGAACAGGCTGGCTGTATATGTGAGCATGGTATAATCTGACACTGCAAGAGATATGATAAAGCACTGTGACAACACACTAACACGCCGAGTATTAAGAATAAATAGCGTTAAAAAGTACAATTGTTCAAATTATTCAACAATGTAGCACGTTGCTCATCTCAAACTTTTCATAACAGAATACAGGCGGGGATTTAGATTTAACAGAAGTAAAATAACCCTCGAAAAGTGAACCGAGACTTCATTCTCACGCATAAACGGTTCTTGGCTTCTTCAACATTTCTAACAAACACCTCATAAGCAGAAGAACAGGATTGTGGTTCAGCCTGGAGCAATCACAGCCTGAAAGCCCTTCAATATTCCATCACTGACATCAAACCAACATATTAAAATGAATCACATTTTTATACACTGATTTTACACACGGATCTCCTAGGCTGCGAAATTTCAAGCAAGACGGTTCATTCAAGAGACACGGAGAAAAGCACACTGACCTGTGACAGAAACTTTCATGGTGGCCTCCAGAGGTCTGTTGTTATCCAGATCTTTGCTGAGTTTGAGCTCTCCGGTGTTTGGGTTTAGAATCAGCAAACTCAGCTCATTTCCTTCAATGAAACTATACTTGAGCTTATCTGACACATCTGGGTCATAGGCAGGTACCTTTCCTATAATCCCAGACGGAAAACTGTTGGATTTGTTGGTGACGTAGTTATTGAAGATAATCTCAAAATTTTGCAGGACAGGATCGTTGTCGTTGACATCAATCAGACGAATGTGGACGGTCGCTCTGCTGACCAAAGGTGCGGATGTGGCCTGCACGACTATGACATACTCCATTTTGGTCTCGTAGTCCAAATCCACGAGTGCTTTTAAGTCTCCGGTGAATATATCCAAATCAAAAACCTCTGGGATATTTCCTTCCACAATCTGGTACAATATCTGAGCGTTGGTTCCTTCATCTGGATCCATGGCGTTGATGCGGGCAACCACTGAGTCAACAGGACTGTTTTCTTTGATGTAGATGAACAGTTCGTCCTTCTCAAAAACAGGAGCGTTGTCATTGATGTCCAACACTGAAATCTGGATCTCCACCGCAGCTTTGAGAGGAGGAATTCCTCTATCTACTGCATATGCCTTGAGGTTGTACACTGGAACGTTCTCTCTGTCCAGTTTCCTTTGAGTTCTTATAATTCCAGAGTATTGCTCAATCATGAAGTCTCCTTCACCGTCATCGCCACCTTGAAAAGTGTAGCTCACCCGCGCGTTAGACCCAGAGTCTCTGTCTGAAGCAGATATCTGGAGTACACTGGTGAACACAGGTGCGTCTTCAAACACGGTGCCCTGATATTTGTCCCTCCCAAAATGTGGCACATTGTCATTAGCATCCAGAACAATGATTTCAACATAGGTGGTATCAGACTTCTGGGGGATTCCATTGTCACGAGCAATGATGGCCAAGGTGTAGGAGGCTTGATCTTCATAGTCAATCTCCATCTGTGTAGTGATGGCACCTGTGTCTGGATCGATCTTGAACTGTGGAACATTGTCCTCCATGATATAAGTGATACGTGCATTCTCACCGGTATCTTCATCTGTCGCACTGATTACCACAACAGTCGATCCAATGGGTTGGTCCTCACTGAAGGTCTGATGGTAGTTGGCGCTCTGGAACACGGGTCTGTGAGTGTTAGCATCAGTTACGTTGATGAACACCTGTGCGGTGTCGAAGCGTGTACCATCCGAGGCGGTCACCGTCAGAACATACTGGCGTTCCTGTTTGTAATCTAACGGCAGCGCCAGCGTGATGAGTCCACCTCCGCTTTGACTAGTAATGGCAAAACGGTTCCGCGTATTACCGCTGGAGATCTGATAGGTGACAACACTGTTTACATCACGGTCCAGAGCTGTAACAGTTAACACACTGGTCCCCACAACAGCATCTTCATTGATTTTCAGCGAGTACAGCTTTTCTGTGAACGTAGGGATGTTGTCGTTCACATCTAGGACAGTGATGCTAACGCTAGCTGAGGACGACATCACCGGAACGCCGTTGTCTCTGGCTTCAACTCCAAAGGTGTAATATTCAGTGGTCTCCCTGTCCAGCTCAGAACTGACTGTTATCCATCCAGTGCTGTTATTGATGGTGAAGGGAAAGCCCGGAGTGGTGTCTGTGAGGCTGTAATCCAAACGAGCGTTTTCTCCTGAATCAGAATCGATGGCTTGAATGTGAATCACGGAATAGCCTATGGGTACGTTCTCCAAAACTGTGGCTTGGAAAGGAGTGCTTACGAACATAGGAGCATTGTCGTTCACATCCACAACTTGGATGACAACAATGCCCGTTCCGTTTATGAGAGGAGGCCTGCCTCCGTCCTGGGCCTTTATGCGCAAGTTATATTCTCGGATCATTTCGTAGTCTAGAGGGTTTATGACGTCGATGGATCCTGTCGGGGTGTGGATGAAGAAGTGACCTTTTACATTGCCGCTGGTTATGCTGTAATGAACTTTAGCGTTATTGCCCTCGTCTCGATCAGTGGCTTCCACCTGAGCCACTTTAGTGTTAACAGCCACATTTTCTGGCACTTGAACTACATATCTTTTCTCACTAAACTGAGGATAGTTGTCGTTTTCATCTTCAACTGTGATGTGCACCGTCGCTGTAGCACTGCGGGGCCCAGGGTCCCTTCCTTGGTCATTGGCCTCTACTATCAGCTGATACTGTGACATGCTTTCTCTATCTGGACGCACACGAATCTTGACCAGTCCGTTTCGAGAATCGATTTCAAATCCAGAATTGACTCCCTCGCCGTTCACAATCTTATATATCATATTGGCATTGGATGGCGCATCTCCATCCGTCGCCCTGACTGTAATCACCTCAAAGCCAACTTCCAAATTCTCTCTTATCCTTATCCTGTATTCATTCTGTTCAAAAACTGGTCCGTGGTCGTTGGTGTCACTGACTGTGACGGTGAGGTACGACGTGGCGGTGCGTCGCGGTGTGCCGTTATCAGTCGCGGTGACTTTAAACACGTGCGTGTCTTTAACTTCTCTATCCAACTGCTGGACGGTCTCAATGCTGCCGGTTTGAGGGTCTATTCGAAAGAAGTCGTTAGAACGGCTGTCGAATAACGCTTCCATGCCATACTCGATCTCCCCCGCCTCTCCAGAGTCGCTGTCAGTCGCTTTGAGGGTGATGACTCTCGTGCCCTCGGGCTCGTTCTCTGGCACAGAAACCTGGTAGTTCGGTAACTGAAACTGAGGCGATGAATTCACGGCTCGCTTTATTCTCGGTTTCAATCGATTTGATACGTGTTGCGCGGAATGCAATAACAACGACGAGGCGAATCGCAATTTGAGGCACATAGAAAAGGGCTCACCGTTCGAACCGTGAAACGAACAGCGGATATTTTCTTTAAGGCGTCGCAGGTCCGTCTCCAAACAGTACGCGTCCTTCACGAGTAAAGTCCCGTTACGCACAAACACATTCAGGTGGTCTGAGGTGCAAGAAGCAATAAAAACACCAGAGTTTGTTGTGAAGACAGGCAAATAGTCCTTAAAACTAAGGAGTAAATCACCTGGCGACAAGCAGGAAGTTAGTCCTAAATTATAAATGCAATCCACGCTAATATCAGGCACTCTCTTCCTTTTATATTTGAAGACGCAATTTCGTCCGTGCACAAATACATTGAAATGTGCGTTAACTAGTCCTTCAGTTGTTAACGATTGCATTTTAAAATAAAGAGGCAGCGCGCTGCGAGGGGCGCGCGCGCAATCCACCTCTCCATTTAAACGCGCTACTCCATCTCTCCAGTCCACTTTGATAAAGTTCCCGATGTACTTGGAAGTCAGAGTCCTGTCTATTTTGTACGTCCAATCCGCTCCAAGCGACAAATTGGCCAGAACGGCTCCAGAACGTAAAGTCTCCGAGAGGTGCAAGTCGAAACATCCCGTGAGAGGAGCGCAGAGGAGAAGGTGAACCCATAATAACCAACACA
Organism: Puntigrus tetrazona; assembly: GCF_018831695.1. Lineage (NCBI taxonomy): Eukaryota > Metazoa > Chordata > Actinopteri > Cypriniformes > Cyprinidae > Puntigrus > Puntigrus tetrazona. The sequence goes on along the minus strand of NC_056702.1, from coordinate 13,994,335 downwards.
TTGCAAGATCCATGGCGTGAAACTCCACAAAAACGCGCAGAAAAACAAGTCAGCTCTCCTTCTGCCGGCACGTCGACCTTCTTTTATCCTTCATTGTAGCTTTTTTTTTTTTTTTTTAGCAGGAGAAAACGCAGTTTACCGGGCTGGTATCCATGGAACCGAGTGACATTACCCACGTTAAGTTTTAAATGAGGACAAAATGGCTCCGTGCGTGCGCGTCTCTCCCCCAGCACACACACACACACACACACACACACTCACACACACACAGTCATTAACATAAACCTGCACGCACCTCCTCTCAGGACTAAAGAATAACTCTCATGGAAATTCAACTATTGTTATTCACCTCTGCGTTTATTCTTTGGTTCTTTTCGCGACATTTACAACGCGAGCGACGCGGCTTGTCAAAACGAAGCTGAGAAATGAGTTTCACGCAGCTCTCCGGACGTAAACGCTTCCCATATAAATGCAGACCGTTTTATTTATTGTGATGGTTTCGTTGTAGTTTGTTTTAGGCTACACAGATTGCATTTTCCGCGTTTTGCCTCCTGAAGTGCCATGAAAGCGCAACACGTGTTTAAATCGCTCGGTTTACGATCGGCTGTAAAGTAATAAAGAGTTATCAATACTGGATTCCCTGTCTGTTCGCTATGGGTAGAGTAAAAAAAAAAAGAAAAAAAAAAAAAAAGAATAAATTATTATTTGTTAACTATACAAACCATGCTAGCCGTAATTTACGGGGGGAAATTATAATTAAACAGATGTAACATGGTATAGGCTAAACAGTGAAAATATTTAGAAACTTTCTGTTTTAGCCTAGACCTTGCTACATGTTTTGTGCATTAAAGCATTTAAATTGCTTTAAAAGTGCAAAATAATCAAACGTGTTTTCATTTATCTTTGGAAATAAAAATAAGATTATATATACACAATAGAAATTAATATATATATATATATATATATATATATATATATATATATATATATATATATATATATATATGTATGTATATATATATATATATATATATATATATATATATATATATATATATATATATATATATATATATATATATATATATATATATATATATATATATATATATATATATATATATATATATATATATATATATATATGTATATATATATATATATATATATATATATATATATATATATATATATATATATATATATATATATATATATATATATATATATATATATATATATATATATATATATATATATATATATATATATATATATATATATATATATATATATATATATATATATATATATAAATAATTGTACATTCCTAGAACGCATATTTCAAAAAATTGTGAATAAAAGAATAAAAATAAGAAGAATTAAAAAAATGTTTTATAGGATATAATTAATATTAGTGGCTCCTCAACAGAAAAAAAAAAAAGTGCACTGATTCCTTATGTTCCTAATATAAGAGGAAAAAAGCAAAGCAATACAACTAAACTTTCAAAAATAAATGTTCTTTATTGGCATTGGTGGAACCTTTAACACCTATAGAACTTTCCATTGCACATGTTTACTGAAAGGTTCTTCGAGGAACCAAAAAAAGGGTTCTTCTCTCACGTCGCTTTGCGAAAATCCCCTTTTTCGAAACCGTATATTTAAAATAGCACATTTTCTATTTTGCAGATTGTTGAATGCCACGTATATATTAAAAAACACAGAAGAGCAATTAATGCCAACCCCCAAAACATTTGCTATGATGTACATCAGGCTTAAATATCTTTATATTATCAGTTATTGTTTTCTCCCAGCACCAATGGCTCAACATATTGCGTTTTCTTTTAACTACGTATAGTTTAAATATGCTGTTCTGTGTACAGCATGGTTGTCATTCATTGAAACTAAAGGGAAGATGTCCCAAGGCACTAGACGTACAGTAAGTGATTCACTGACGCCCTCTATCGGCAGAGAAAGGAATTCAGTAACAGTCCTCAAGAAGGAACAACCTGTAAACCTGGAGCTTAGTTGTTGTTGGGGTTTTTTTCGATCGTTAACAAGCGTCGTTCAATGCTGAAGTCGCATTTTCAAAAGCGTCCACACACTCAGCGGTACAGAAGTCTATGAGGACCAAGCTTTGAATCATTTCTCGTGGCTTTCAGACGACATGCATGCAACGACCACGCTTTTCAAAACTCGCAAACGCTTTTGTCATGCACTCTGCAGCCTGAAAAATACTAAACATTTTCAGCACATTTTTTCAGATGCTAAGACACTGCTTTTAAAATATTATAAATAATGCACATTCAAATCAGAACGACGCCAACTATATATATATATATATATATATATATATATATATATATATATATATATATATATATATATAATAAAATAAATATATATATAAATATATATAAAAAATAAATACATATATATAATAAAATAAGTATATATATAAAAAAAATATATATATATATATATTTTTTTTTTATTATATATATATAATATATGTAAGTATATGTACATATACATATATGTACATAAAAACATTATTATAGCATTTTTTTTGATCATTTCTCAATTTATTTTCATGTTTTGTTTCGTTTATCGTAAGTAAATTTGGCAAATGCCAATGGGGATTCGTTTTTGGTATATAAAGAAATAGGATGGAAATGGCACTTTACTCATTCATTCTTTGCGCCGAGTATGTAAAATGAAAAGATGTTATTCTTACCCAATAAAACAAAAATTGAACAAATCATTCAAACTTCAAAAGATCAAACCAGTGTGTTACGAACAAAAAAAAACGTACGTTTTCTGAATGAGAACCGTTCCCGGTGCTACTTTCGAGACCTCTATGCTGGTCTGAGTGACTATCGAAGGAGAGACGAACCATTTGCTCAAGATTGATGTCGGCGGAACGCTTTTGAAAACGTGGTTTCAAGTCTTGAGCAGCGCCGGTTAGCAGCTGAAAAGACTGCATAGGTCCGGACGTGACTTCTATGTACGAAATCCTAAAAAAAAAGAAAAAAAAGCAATGTATATATCCGACAGATAAATTACAAAACGTACAACTCACATTAAGGATTCTGCGAGCACTAAAAGCCTCCTAACTTCTTGTCATCGTCCCATACGTAAAACATAAGAGTAGTGCTGGTTTGTGCTGCATGCGTCTCAGCTGGCAGGCTCCGGATGAGGTCGGTTCGTGTGTTTAGGTGGGCAGCTCGTGCAGTTTTCACCTTTCTGAAGAGTGAACTTCGTGGGTCCCAGACGGACGATCTTCCCGCTGCCTAAACACTCATCTCCCTTATACAGGACGGCAAACTGCGGCGCAAACGCAACAGAGTCAGCTTTGAATAACAGAGCCGAAAAGTCACAGCAATACGCTTCATTAATCCAACTATAAGATATCCACAGCAGCAAGGCATTAAACACTGTTTAAAGAAGAACGTGTTACAGTGATAGAAGTCAGGAGTTGAATATATCGAGTCCCTTTTTTTTCCCCCTCACAGCGTTTAGGCTAAAAGCAAAAACCGATTCGTAACGAGACGTCGGGAATTTAGTTAAACATTCGAGATGCTGAGACGCAGAGGTGTGTATATTTTTGGATTACCTGTCCAGGTGTCAACGCTCTTTGTGGCTCTTTCAAGATTATCCACAACGACCCGTCTAGATTCAAGGTTACGGTACATGGAGCTAAAAAAAAAAAAAAAAAACAAGATCTTTGACAAAAGCTGGGAATAAAAACCACTGAATTTAATCAAATAAATAATAAAACTACTCAAAAATATTTTTAATTAAAATATTATACAGGATAAATGTTAACACTTCAAAAATGACTTTATACTTCTGACGGGTAAATGCAACTCAAATAAGTTAAAAAATGAGTCAAAATTGAAATGAATAAAAATGAGAGGGGGTACAATAAAAATACTTGTGCAGTCCAATAATGAAAAATAATAATTATGTTATATAACGTTAGACTTTTTTCTATTGTGTGACAGAATTTGTTTTGAAAAAAAACATTGAAAACTAAAATGAAAATTAACATATGTTTTACAAACGGCTAAAAATCCTATTTTTAATAATATTATGATACACATTTATTAACAATAAAGATATATTACAAATACGCCGTTGTAAATGACAAGCTGTGATGAGTCGTGCAGCAGTGTCAAGCAAAATCATCATTTTTATTAATCACATTTGTGTAACATTTACTGAATGAATTATAGCGACTGCGCTTTCCAAACAAGTATTGTTGATGCAAAAATATATCACGACAAAAATAAAGTAGCGATAACGAAAAAAAACACCGTACGGCTACTTTGAACTTCTGTAGTAATAAAGAGAGCTTCACTTGCCTGAAGAGCTTAAATTGCTGAGGCACTAAAGCGAACAAACAATGCAAAACTGAAGGTATTTTACCAATTTGACACCTGTATCTTATATACACACAGTATATATATAATTATATATTCCTATTCTATATATTAGAGCGCCAACATAGGCGCAGCTGTCGCAACACGCCGCGGGAAAAAAAAAAAAAAGCGTTTGGTTAATAGTGAACACTGACCCATTGCGCGTACTGTCGTTCCTGTTGTTAGCAGGATATTATCGTTTTATGTGGTAATAAAATATATATATATTTTAAAAATACAGAAATGTATTGTGCCATAGAGGTTGTGTGTTCGTTCACACGGGCACGAACTGATTAACAGCTGTATTTAGGGAACCGATACAAACCCCGCCCCCTGGTTTCGCCCCCGCCCCTCGCTTTGTTTGACGTACACGTTGGAAATTCAAACGCCGAAGGAATTGCCAGCGAAAAAGAAAACACGGCATATTGGCTGCTGAGCGTTTCTTTTTCAACTGACCCGCTGTCTAACAATGTCCAAGTGAAAATCAACTTACTCAAAAGCATCCGGTTATTGAAACGGAAGTGGCATTCCATCATCTGAGTTCGGACAAGTTCAGCTGGCGGGTCTTCGGCGATCCAGTAAAAGCGTCCTGTCTGTATCGTGTCTCTGAACAGTGCCGGGTGGTTCGTGGTCGGGCCCTGCAAGATATGCCTTATTTTATGAATCAAGTCGACCTTAACATCCGTTTGTGGCTTTTTCTTTCAACTCACCACGAATACATCTCCGGTTGTGGTATCTTTATCTACTACAAACCAAGGATCAACCTGTCCTCCTATTCTAGCCCTCTGACCCAGTGTTAACGTGAACCAGCCTGTGGTGAAATACAGTAGTTAGTTACATAGACACTACGGAGGAGAATATGAATGATTATTAAATGAATACCCACCTTTATGCTGTCCCATAATCTTCCCATCTTCAATGGAGACAAAGTTTCCTGGTTTGGGCTCTATGTACTGTATTTAATTGGACAAAGACCGTACAAAATTAATAAACACTTAGTATATATATATATATATATATATATATATATATATATATATATATATATATATATATATATATATAATTGAATAATGGCAATGACCAAAAACAGCACGAATTAGAGCCTGAAGAGCCAAAAAGTTGAAAACGTGAGATGTGTTTGAATATGAATATAACGAATATTAATTAAAAGCAATAAATATTAAATACAAATGATAAATACTGCCATAAATTCAGTCAACAATTCAATTTACACTTGAAAAACGCATAATAATAATATTTTAATATACAGTGCTGTGCAAAAGTTTTAGGCAGGTGTGAAAAAAAATGCTGTGCACAAAGAACGCTTTCAAAAATACAAGTGTATTTTCATAAATGAACAAAATGCAGCGAATGAACAAAAGAGAAATCTAAATCAAACCAATATTTGGTGTCAGCGCTCTTTGCCACTCTTTTCTAGCTACACTTGCGCACAGTTTTTGAAGGAACTCGGCTGGTAGGTTGTTCCAAACATCTCGGAGAACCAACCACAGATCTTCTGTGGATGTAGGATTTCTCACATCCTATTCATATTTGAAATTTGGACTCATCCATCCAGAGCATCTGCCGCCGTTTTTCTGCACCCCAGTTCCTATGTTTTCGTGCATAACTGAGTCGCTTGGCCTTGGCTTTTTGGCTGCAACTCTTCCGTGAAGACCACTTCTGACCAGACGTCTCCAGACAGTCGGTGGGTGTACCTGGGTCCCACTGGTTTCTGCCAGTCCTGAGCGGATGGCACTGCTGGACGTCTTCTGATTTCGAAGAGTAATAAGCTCGATGTGTCTTTCATCTGCTTCCGATTTCAAGTTTCCTTGGTCGCGTCTACAATCCTCAACGTTGCCTGTTTCTTTGTGCTTCTTCAAAAGAGCTTGAACAGCACATCTTGATACCCCAGTCTGCTTTGGGAGAGACCTTGTTGGTGCAGTATAACTACCTTGTGTCTTGTTGCTCAATCTTGTCTTTTACAACCTCACTTTGGTAGCAGAGTTTGGCTGTTCCTCACCCAGTTTTAAGCTGTTTCTGTTTCAGCTCAATCTACGTTTGACATTGACGATAATTAGTACTTGTTTGGTATAATTGGTTGATCATACACCTAGAAATCATAATCCTAGAAAATCCCTGACTTTGTGCAAGTGTACCTATAAGAATTGATGCTGGTTTAAAGGCAAAAGGTAGTGACACCAAATATCGATTTGATTTAGATTTTTCTTTTGTTTGCCCACTTTGCATTTTGTCAATTGACAAAAATAAACAATCATTATTTATATTTCTGAAAGCATTTATCTATCTATCTATCTATCTATCTATAACACACACATATATATATATATATATATATATATATATATATATATATATATATATATATATATGTTGACGTGTGTTTTTACTGCTTTAAAAATAATAACAAGGCCTGTTTGTATCCTGCATGAAACATACCTCAAGGATAAAGTTCTCAAAATTTCTCCTCCCAATGAAACAGATTCCCATGCTCTTTCCGAGAAAAAAAAAATGCATTTGGATTATATTTAGCCACTGAACATTCAATTTTACATAAATGAATCAGTGGAGCATATTTAAAGTACTAAATGTCAGATTTCTCATGCTAAAAAATCCAGAGGCTTATAAAAAGGCCTCGTAAAGTGCGTTCAATTTAATTTAGTACCTCTTTTTTCTTTAGAACATGCTGGAAGCCGGCCTCAGCCGCCATTTTCTTCACAAAGTCTTTGGTTAGCCCGGCTAGGGGAAATACGGTGTGTCTGAGAGCATCCTGGGAAATTTGACTGAGAAAGAACGTCTGGTCCTTCGAGCGATCAGCACCTCGGTAGAGCCGCACAGCTGAAGAAGTTCAGGAGAAAAGGTCAGGATGCTAACAACCGAAACTGATGGAATCATTTCAAATCCCTGCGATTTTGACCCGCCGCATGGAAACACAAATGTTATACGTACGCTTTCTAATTTCAAAGCGATCTCTGAAGAGGGTTCTAGGCGGTGCAACGTGCTTCTGTTGAAAAACCTCCTCGTCCTCCTGGGATGTCCGGGCATAGTGTCCCGTTGCCATGGCGTCAGCACCTGTTTTTAATTAAGACCGACATGAAGCTACCTACGCAAGACAACACATATGTGCAGTTTCTAATCATAATTTGTTTTAATGTCAGTTGTCTCCGATGTTGGGGGTAACGCATTACAAGCAATGCAAATTATACATCCGATTACTTTTGGTAAAGTAATGCATTATCCGGCTTTTTTCCCCCATTTATTGACTGATAAATGTCTCCATGTTGAGAGAAAAAGCAGGATCTCTGTATCTCTTTTCCCGGAAAACATTACAAGCTCATCGATCCCACTTAACTTACCTAAAGTATTAACTGCGTGCTGATAGAAGTGCTTAAACTTGATGTGTTTGTTACACAGTATGTCTGGATTCGGTGTTCTGCCCTTCTCGTATTCCCTAAGAAGATTACTGTGAGCAAAAGAAAGAAAGTGAGCGACCTTTTGAGCCGAACGATCTCTTAAACATTGACTACCGCAATATTTACCTAAATACTTCGTGCCAGTATTCTTTAACGTATGAGACCTGGTGGAAAGGCATATCCAGCATCGTGCACACTTTATAAGCATCTTCGCAGTCTCTCTCCGATGAACAGACCCCTCTCTCGTCATGAGAGTCCCAGTTCTTCATGAACACACCAGTCACATGGTAGCCTAACGACACAGAAACATCATGTATTAACTTCAAATAAACGAAGCTACTTTGAAACACCGGAAAGTGTCTTCTTGCCTGCAACACGGCTAATTTAACTTATCATTTTTGAACAGAACAGCTTTTTCGGACAGCAATTTTTCAGTTAAAAGTCTGCTTTCTGCAGTAGTTTGTATCTGATTAAATCTAAACAAAAAGACACACATATGTTAGTGAGATTTAAGTTTCTAAATACTTTTTTGTTGCTACAATACAACATACAGTCTAGAATAGAGCATAAGCACATTATATAATTTAAATTAATTATTTATTACGTTTTAATTATAATATATTAGTGTATACTATTATAATATATAATCTCAGCGTGTTATACATCTACTCAAAGCACGGTAGAGCTTATGGGTGATTGGCTGACAACAGCTTTAGCAACTTAAGAAGAGTTTTGATGCTTATATGCAAGTTAATTCAGTAAAAACGTGTACACCGATATCTTACCCATTCTTTTGAGTAACAGTGCACTGACAGAACTGTCAACCCCTCCAGACATAGCACACACAACATGTCTAACTACACCCATGACATCTATTTTAATATGCGTTCAAATACAAGTAAGAGACGATAAAGAGACATTTCACGCCACCGCTATGAAGGTCGCCATAATAAAAGTTCTTTTCAAAATATTGACCGATCGGAAACAGAACACGGGCACTAAGGAAAGCATGGTTCCGGGCATTGCTCTTGGTGGGACTCCTTTAAACGGTAACACCGCATGAAGCGCGTGGGGTTTAAAGTACACAGAAATACACAGAAAAAAAGATTAAATAGGCGTGACTTTATGATCCAAAGGTTAGTTCCAATTGGTGAGTTCACTATATTATTCTTCTGTTTTAATTAAAATGAAACATCGAACGTTTTGTATAAATATTAATACTTTAACTAGTAACGTGCCATCCTTGCTTTACTTAATTTGATAAAGCAGCTTTTTTTTAAAATCCAGCATTTTATTTTTTGGCTTGCACTCGTATTACGGTAATTCTATCATGCAAAAATATTGTTTTTCATAGCTGCAGCAGCTAAATGCAATTCAAATGTAATCTTTCTGGCCGTTATGTAAAAGCTACGGTTGGCCATATACCAAAATAAACTATTATTTGGCACCGTTTGTTTCCGAAAACCTATATTAATGTTGTATAGTATGATTCGTTTGTTCTTCGCCCTTTCCCACCTCCTGCAAGAACTTAATAAATCTCTCATATTCAGTGTACGTATCTATTTATTTTTTTTAGCTATATCCAATAAAGTTTTTAGTGAAGGATGGGAGATTTCTCGGCAGACAGCGTTACTATCGAGGTCCTCAGAGAAGCGTGTGAGACCGTCAGGAGCAGCCCTCTGGATGTGATCAAAACACCGATGATCCCGTGGTCCCAAACCACGCTTCCACTCCACAAACCCTGCAACGTTCACATCAAGCTGGAGAACATGCAGAGGACCGGTCGGTTTGAGAGGTTTTACTCCCGTTCGCTTTGGTTATAATAGCATATCGTGATTCGTTTTCTTTCTTTCTTCTACCACCAGGTTCGTTCAAGATAAGAGGTGTTTCGAACCAGTTCGCCCGGAGACTCAAAGGGGGCCGTTATGTGACCATGTCTGCTGGGAATTATGGAAAGTCTTTTGCGTACGCCTGTAAGCATTACGGATCCAAAGGCAAAGTGGTGATGCCGGAAACCGCCCCCATCTCCAGATCCGTTCTCATACAAGTACGACGCTCTCGCGCTGATGCGCTTACACTTTTGTCGTAAATCGAACGCTTTAACTAAACGCGCCAACCATCTCTAGAGTTTGGGAGTCGAGGTTGAAAGGGCACCAACTCCTCGTCTCATGGACGTCGTCAACCGGAGTGTTCGAGAGGAGGGCATGAGTTTCCTACATTCCTACGATGACCCCGATATTATCGCTGGACATGCCAGGTTAAGTACATGTCCGGGACAGGTCACACGAAGCAAGGAAAGCCTGTGATTATTTCCTCAATGTACGTGTTTCCCAAAAAGCAACTATGGGAGAAAGTTCTGTCGTTACCAATAGAGTTCAGGACTCCAAGACCCTTTCCAAAAATTTGTATACTTCAAATTATTTTTATTAAGTGAAGTATATTTGTTGTTGCGCTAAATATACGAATATGCGAAGACGCCATAATCGCGTTGCATTGTGGTCTATGGAGTGTTATTATTTTGAAGAGCGTTCGCGTGATTTTCTCCTAAAGAGCTCCTAAAAGAACATAAAAGCGCTTTAAAGTTATCATAAACGAAGTGCGTGTTTTCTTTCAAAAAATATACAGCTTGGAATAACATTAAGGTTGTAAAATGCTCATTTTGAGTGAAATGTTCCTTTAAAATGGACTTTTTACACTTTTGCACCACATTTACCACTAAAGCATTTATATTAGCATCTCAATGGTACATAGTGGTATCTTTTATGTTTGGTTTTTCTTAAGAGTGCGCGATAAATTCAATGTACGCGTTGGCTATGGAATGCATTTATATTTTTGCATTTGTCTTTTGGACTGGCAGTTTAGGTTTTGAGATCCTGGAAGTCGTACCCTATCCAGATGTGGTGGTTGTTTGCTGTGGCGGAGGAGGGTTACTTGCCGGTGTGGCAGCTGCCATCAAGCTGTCTGGTTGTGAGAACACGAAGATCTATGGAGTGGAACCAGAAGGAGGTGAATATTCAAACGATCTCTTATTGTAAGGTTTCATTTGCTAGCGTTAGTCGTCAGTGCAATGTATTTCTTACATTCATTAATCATCGTCAGTATTACTTAATAATACACCTATATACATCATTTTAGAAAATAGATAGTAAACTTTTAAAATACACAGTTAAAACCAAGGCTAAGTTCAGCATACTCTATAGTTCCCATGAACCCTCTTGACCTTCAACAGCGTGCACGATGTACAAGAGCTTCATTGAGAAGAGGCCTGTCGGCATGGATGCTAAAAGCATTGCTTCAGGGCTAGCGCCGCCATTTGCAGGTACGGATTCCACGTCGAGGTCATTGTAACTTTACGTTATATATTCGAAACTCACGCAATCGGGTTTCACCCTCAGGTTCTTTGCCGTATGAGCTGTGCCAGAAATACGTCGAGAAAATTGTGCTGGTGACCGACGAGGAGATCCGATCCGCCGTTTCCGCACTTTATAAGGCTGGACTCGTGGTCGAACCTTCGGGCACCGCGGAGTCGCCGCCATCTTGAATGACAAAATACCAGATATCGACGGCAAGGATGTGGTGGTCATCCTCAGCGGAGGAAACATCGGCAAAGATGAGCTCAGCAACTTTCCTGACTAAGTTAAAAGGTTATTTAGATAATAATAAAGGCGGATGATGGTATATGGGCTGTGAGGTTCCATAAAACCGCGAGGAAAGTGATTAACTGCATCCAAAATCATTTTGAAGAGGATACGTTATTTTCTTTTCAACATCGATTACGTTATTCGCATTGACTACGGTCTTGCTTATTTCTTATGCTGGAGATCTGGTTGGTTCTGCAACTTATTCAACCCCAAGTGAGAAAGTAGACTCTGCGGTTCAGATTGAAGGCAAAAGGAATATTTCGGCACTATTAATTTCAAGTGATCAAATCAAATTGCACGAGTTGCTTTGGTTACAGTGTAGGCTTTTTGATGAGGCTTTTAAAACGGATGGAGGTGCATCCTCTCAGCCTCCAAACAAGCATATATAGAGATTTTTTTGTTTATCTTTTATGATAGGTTGAACATCTCATCCCATGTAATGCGATTTTGTAAACATGAACAAATGATGACTAAACTTAAATCAGTCTTGGTATACTTTTTGGTGCGAATTGATTAATATGTTAGCATTAAGCCACGATAAGCTTTATTTATAAGAAAAGTGTCCAAGATCTAGAAAAATGTTGTCTTATGATCTCTCCCTGAGAATAGAGATGGCTCACTCACATCTCCATTAAATAATGCTGACAACGTGTCACAATACGTTCGTGAAGTTGGTTTTATTTAAAATAGAGATATATCAACATATCGACGCATCTACGCGACATCTTTAGTGGCCATCCTGCAAACAACCGCGTCCAAAAGGCTGCCGCACTTTTCCTCCTGCGGTGCGACTTTGTAGAGCTGTAACGAGACACAGAGACGAACCTCTCAAACAAATGCAACAAACCCTACGCCGTTCTACATCAACGCCTTGGAAAACAAGACCTACCTTTTTAATCTTCGCAACATCAGTTAAACCCGACACTCGATCAACGGCAATCTGTTGCCCGTCCACCTTTGAGACGATTCCATCGACGTCGAGGGTCTCGTCTTTGCCGTGTACTAACACAACGTGAACCGCGCTGTCGCCGTCCGAGATCCCAAACCTTTTGAACGCCTCGGATATCTGCCAAACATTCGACTTTGATAACCGTGCACGCTGTAAACAAATACAATAATGCCACTGAAATGACGCTCACGTTGTTTGTGGGGGAGAGATTGAAAATGATTTCCGAGTAAAGGCTCCGGGTTTTCATTTTTCCATTTTTATGTAGGTGAACTGCTTTGTTTGCCGCCACCAGGATCTGGAACGCATCCACAACCTTTATAGAGAACGTGAAATAATCAATGTATGGGGAATATATGACCATTCAGCTTTACCAACACGGCAATGAAAGTAAATTAAAATGGAAAAATAAGAAATTAAGTGTTTCGCAATATTACGGGTTTTATGTTATTGCTTGTCATATAAAAGCAGCATTGGTGAGCATAAAAGACTCATTACTAAACATTAAAAAAATATATTATTTATTACTTTTGACAGGTAGTGCGTGTATATAATATATACACACGGTACAGGTAGTATTATTAAATATATAGCACGGTATTACCACGGCACCATCTGAAACAGGATATTACTATGGTACTCTTTTCTAGGAATGTTAAATTTCTGTATATATAGCATATAGCAATAAATTAGTTTGTACATAAAAGCGTTACAAGCGCTTACCATTGATGGGTTAATCAAGGCGCCTTTTATTTCTCCGTTTACTGCCATTTTTCTCAACTCCGTCGCATTTTTTACATCTTTGAAGAGCAGCTGAGTTACCGTGTATTCGGGAAACAGTTCTAAGTCCTGCGTAACATGCATTATTAAACCTTTAATGTCTTCAGTACAATAAGGACTTTATCTAGACAGCATGTGGTACCCTGAGCGGTCACACACGGAACAATAATAATGTGACACCGTCATTTGCTGATAAGAATGTTCCAAATTGGCTGTCTATGCAATTGCGTAGTCGATAATTAATTTATTAAAAAGCACCCACATTAATTAATATATACAGTTTATAAAGATCATGACAACTACATAAACTATGGTATCGAGTATTTATGCGGAAGTTGTCTATAATGGGCGGGGCCAATCGGCCTAGCTAAGCTCGGGGCACATAACTTTTTTAACTAATTTATTTTTTTATTTTATACACTAAACGGACAACACATTTATAGTTTAGTACTTACAATAGATTTTATCTTTTATAGTATTATTTAATAGTCGTCAACATCGGAGTGGAACTGATTGCTCACGCTTCCGGTTTCGATACGGACGCTAGTATGCGACGCACCAGTAAGCTGTCAAAAATCTTAAACTTAAAAATGCGGTTTTTGCACGTACGTGCACATTTTTTGACGTTGTAGAGGAAGATCGATTACAAGGAACGAATGCTTCTCATGCCCCCTTAATCAACCTCATCTACCATTCATTTCCATAAGGGTGTTATCAAAGATCGAGTGTTTTGTGTTTTTGAGTAAAGCATGGAGAGATTCGAGGTTTATATCTTCACTGCTCTGTGCAGCGTTAACTTTCTGATTTCATGCCTTCTGTTCTCTAAAATCACACGGGAACAGAGAGAGCCGTACATGGATGAGATATTCCATGTTCCTCAAGCCCAGAAGTACTGCGAGGGGAAGTTTAACGAGGTATGAGTGCTAACGATGCTTCTTGAATCGCTCGTTGCCTTTGTGTTTTCGGTCGTTAACGTTTATGCGTCCCTTTCCACAGTGGAATCCGATGATCACCACTCTTCCCGGGTTGTATCTGGCCTCGGTGGGTCTGATCAAGCCGGTGGTGTGGTTAGCTGATCTGAAGGGCAGTGTGATCTGCTCCACTGCCATGCTGAGATTCATCAATCTGCTCTTTAACAGCGGGAATCTCTACATAATCTACCTGCTCATCTGCAGACTTCACGTGAAAGATAAGGTGTCTGATTTTTTTTTTCTTTAAGTGTATTGGAGATATTTCCATTAGGGGCACATGTTTGTAATGTTAACGTAATTTTATAACGATATATATATATATATAATGTGATTTTTATTTATTTATTTATGTAATGGCATGAAAATTTAGTTGTTAGTCGTTTTAGTTACATGGCACCATATAATTACAATGTTCATTGTCCAAGGTGCTTTACAAACTAAATTGCCAACAACAACAAAAAAGATATAGCCATAAAACACAGTTGAGAGAGAGAGAGAGAGAGAGAGAGAGAGAGAGAGAGAGAGAGAGAGAGGGGAAAGGCCACATATATATACATTATTTAAAATCAAGCAAGATATTTATAGCAAGATATATATATAATGTGTGTGTAAATACCCTTTGACACATTATTTAATATAATAGTATTATAATATAAAAAAATTAAAATCATATTTACTGTAAATCATAAATCAAAAAAGTATCTAGTACATATTAATGTATGTGTGTGTGTGTATATACTGTATATATATATATATATATGTGTGTATATATATATATATATATATACATATACATATATACATATATATATATATATATATATATATATATATATATATATATATATATATATATATATATATATATATATATATAAAATTTCAAGACATAATAGTAATTTAATAGTAATTAGATATAGATAGATTTTGTTATTAACCATGGAAACTGTGCCTGGTGCTTGCACATGCAAAACAATTACTATTATGTTGTTGCAAAAATTGTGTTGGTTTACAGTCTATTTTATATTTAGCCTTTTTTTTATTGTCCACCAGGTGAAAATTCTAACTCTGATTGTTTAGGAAGTGTATAGCTTGAACTAAAGCACCTGGCAACCACAGATCAGCTATAAAGTGTAACACTATGGCGTTATTATTTTCTCTCTCTAGTCCCGTTCCGCCGCTCGTCGAATGTTCTCCGCCCTGGCTCTGTCCACTTTCCCGGTGCTGTACTTCTTCACCTTCCTGTACTACACCGACGCTGGCTCCACATTCTTCACCCTCTTCATGTACCTCATGACGTCGTACGGAAGCCACAAAGCGGCGGCGCTTCTCGGGGTCTGCGCCATTCTCTTCCGACAGACCAACATCATCTGGGTGGCGTTCTGTGCCGGCACCGTGGTGGCTCAAAAAATGGACGAGACGTGGCGGACCGAACAGTCGAAGAAGAGAGACGATAAGCTACCTTCTCAGGTCCCCCTAACCATCAGCGGGGCAACGAGAGTGATGCGTTTCCTGTTGGAATTCCTCAAAACGCCCAACAATATAAAAGCCACGGTCTTGTCGACGTGGCCGTATATTGCCGTAGCCGTGCTTTTCGCCGTTTTCCTTGTGCTGAATAACGGGATCGTGGTTGGAGATCGTAGCAGTCACGAAGCATGTCTGAACTTTCCTCAGCTTTTCTATTTCCTGTCGTTTGCTCTTATGTTTTCTCTTCCCACCTCGCTGAGTTACCAAAAGGCAGTCAGGTTTCTGCAGTCTTTAAGAAAGCAGCCCTCGGTTTATGCCGCGCTGGTGACGCTCTTCCTGCTTTTAGCCTGGAAATTCACGTTTGTTCACAAGTACCTGCTTGCGGACAACAGGCACTTCCCGTTTTACGTGTGGAAAAGGATTTTCCAGAGACACGAGCTTGTCCGTTTCCTGTTGGTCCCTGGATACGTGTTTGCGGCATGGAACTTTCTAGATGCTCTGAGGTCCAGGTCGTTGTTCTGGTTCCTGGTTTTCTCCACGTGTTTGCTGGGGGCCACCGTTCCACAGAAACTCCTGGAGTTCCGGTATTTTATACTTCCGTATCTGTTGTATCGCGTCCACATCCCGATACCGTCTTTACCCAGACTGCTGCTCGAGTTTGGCCTCTACACCGCGGTTAACGCGGCTACGGTTTACGTGTTTGTCTATAAAACATTTCAGTGGCCCAACAGCACTGCTGAGCAAAGATTCATGTGGTGACAAAAATATGAAACGCCATTTTCTATCCACCGAGGAAAAGGAGTGACGTTTTCACTATTTATCAATAATCAAAATAGTTGTACTTCACAATGGAACGCCACGCCGTTGCTGTACTGTTGAGCCATGCTCCATTTTGAATTTTTATGTTATCTAGTTTGTTTGAAGCCACTGGTCATATTAAGTCGTTCGCAAATGTATGGGCAAGGATTTAGTTTTAGTTCATTTTGTATACTATGTAATACGTATGTGTGCAGTTACTGTTAAATGTAATCATTCCGACCCAACCAGAATTGATTTTTGTTGTCATTTTTGTTGTAATAGTCGTTCACCTCATGTTTGTGTATTAAATATTATTTAAGTTCACTTAATTCAGATAATTATTATGGTGGCTGTTGTTCACGGTGTAGTCTTACATTTACATTCGTTTCATTTTCGTCTCATTTCTTCGTGGTTTCAAAATTTCAACGTTAATTTCTCATTGTAAATGATTTGCGTCCGTGCTGTTTGTGTTTCACTTACTTCTTTTCAATATGAATTAAATTCCTTTTGTTACATAAATGTGACCGAATACTGTGCGTTCATTATCTCCAGAACCTTAACTGTTTTATGAGGGTTCGGGGTTTATTAAAGTACACTACAACTACACTCTTAAAAATAAAAACAGGCTGGGTTTCAATACTACTTACGCATACAATTGAACTACACAGCAGTGCTTCAGATGAGAAAACTTTATTCACGGTAAATGCTGTATGCGATACATCATGTGCAAAATTGGTGTAAAGGGTTTAGGAATGCATTTTTTTCGTAGTTCGTAGAAAGCAACCATCTGAATGTTTTACAAGTTGGAGGAGGAGCGCCTCTTTTCCATTAAACGACTGCCCTGAAACATCCGGATTGGGAACGCTGCACATCTGGCTGCCACACAGCTGTTTGAATCACAGGTGGTTACGATATAAATGACGAGTCACCGTTTTGGAACGTGCTTTAAATTTTAACGATCGGATGCAAGTTTTGGAGAAGTTGAAGGAGAAGCATCCCGTACTCTATTGTGGGGCTTTCGGTTTTGAATTGACCGCCAGCTTACTTTATTCACGTCCTCAACTTTACCTTGGCTAACCCCATCTCAACCAGTGAAATACTATATAATATAATTTCTACTTGCATTTCACATCGCAACTGCCAATGTTTCGGTTTCACTCAAGACTGCAAATCAAGATACAATCCTGCCACGATTTACTCACTTATTTAATTTCCAGCCTATATATTAAATGACTCTAATACCATACCACATTGGTACATAATATCTACAGCTTAAGTGTTTGTGTAACTGCTCGTACGTAACAACCCACTGAACGGGCAATGTATAAAAAACAACCCACTGAATGCACAATGTATAAAAGGACTAACAGCACTTTTTGGTAAGGAAATGGTTACGCTTTATATTAAGTCAACGGTTCCTATGGATTGTTGTGCATCAAGCGAATCAGACACTTTAAGATTCAATCAAAACATTGAAGCAAGTTTATTTGCGCATATTAAGTCTATGGCAGAGGAATCGGGTGAGTATATAATCCTTTGAAAGTCTTTAACTGGATACTGAACACAGTTCTTATCTTTTTCAGGAACCTGGAGTACGGGGAAGATGAAGGAGATCCTTGGAGCACACACCACAACCGCAGAGGACGTTGACAGAGACACTGGAGACAACTGGGACTTCAGGAGAAACGCATCACGCATTATTCATATAGTACTCTTAGCGATACAGATTTTGTCAAAGCACTGAACAGTATCAAAACGGAGAACAGAGTGGTAGCAATGTATAATGACGAAATCAAACACTTAACTTAAACGCAGACAATAATCACTAGAAATGAAGTGTCCCCAACTAAGCAAGCTAGAGGCAACAGCAGCAAGGAACCGAAACCCCATACGTCATGTATTACATGTATTTAATCTGTGCACTAATGGGTTAAGATAGATAAGGTGGACAGTATAGATACACTTGATACGCTTTACCTGTGTAGTGTACTTGAATCTATAATGTGCGTCGTATAAAGTCTGCAGCACATATGTGACAATCTTTTGGTAGCTGTGTAACAGACTCGGTCTGTTTGAATCACACATGGTTACGTGTTTGAATGGGTTTCTGTTAATAAAGAACCTCTCCGAGGCCTGAGGCCACGCCCACTGTGTCTGTCGTTGGCTCCTCCCACCACAAATGACGCATAGTTACGGTATAAACGCTGAGTCACCGTACCGGAATGTAATATAATGTTAATGATCGGATGCAAGTCTGATGTAAGTTTCCATCTGGGAGGAGGAGCACTTCTTTTCTATAAACTGTCTGCCAGCTTCATCTGAGACTTCCGGTGAGAGGGACACTCTTTGCCGGGGTGTTTGTTGTGTTGTGTTTTTGGTCAGCAAACCGGATTTGCTTCCTCTGCTCGGCTTGACGGACTTCATTTACCGCTCGACATATTTTCTGTTGTCATTGGGAACCTCCGGTTCTCTGCGCTGGTGTAAGTTCTCTTACACTCTTTCTTCTAGCTTACTGACGGTTGAGTAGCAAGATTCTATTGTCTCTGTTCTATTCTATTGTTTTTTGCACCGCTTTAAGGAAAAGCTGGATGCTTTATTGCAGAGCTTTTGGGCTTGAACCGACCACTTCTGCTTCCGCAGTCCATTCGATAACTTTACTTTACTTTATCTTAATTAACGAAATAATACAGGAATCCATCTCTTCTGATACTGAACCACCTTTTATGCACTTCTAGCATTTATGTAATTTCTGCTCCTATTTCACATCTCGTTTTACTCAAGACTGCTACTGTTATACTAGTGTTATTACATTGCTATCTCTCAATTATCAGTTTAGTATCAGTACTAGTATAGTATTAGACATTACTATCACCATGGATAACTATAAGTCAAACAGGGTGTTTCACAGAACTCAGTTCTTGGCTCATTTGTATTTATTTATACATTTTGAGTCTCAGATAAATTAATTCACTGCCGTGGTTTTGTAGTACCACTTTTTATGCATATGATATTCAGATACATACTGCTTGCCAACCAGACTCTATTCACCAGACTGCATCGCTAACGTCACGTATCCATGGATTATTTGACTAAAACTCTCAATTATCTGTTCCTCATATAAGACTATTGCTCCTAGATTTGACCTCGAATATACTATACGAAGATACTATACATTAATTTTTACATGAAAAACCAAAAGATACTACCAGTACTACCAGTCCAATATATACACTAATGGTCTTCTCATTCTTACAAAATGCTTACCTTTAAGTCAGCGGTCTTTCTCCTTCCGTTTTCTATGACTTTCTCTTTACATGCACTTTGTTAGGGCTCCTAAGCTTTAAGGACCCCTGCCACTGGCTCTTAGGACAATAACCACACTGCGTGAATTTAAACGTAAACTCAAAACCTATTTGTTAACTCAATATTACTGGTTCTCTTCTCTCTTTGTATTCAATTATTTAATGCAATCTGTAGGATAATACAGCATTTGATATTGAAAGTGGTTGATCATTTGTGACTTTTTGTAGACTAAAATGACTGACAACCATTCACATAAAGAGGAGAAAGCAGATCGCTCTGCTATCAATAAACTGTCTGGGATGAAGAACGAGGTGGAAAAGAGTAATCCAGGAAATTCGAGCCTTGATCAGCTTGAAATTGAAATTGGTAAACTCAGCATTAAGGTAATGGTAGAATAATTCTGTATGGTTGATGCATATACATTTTTTCCCTAGTAAATTTCATGGAACAGTTAATTCTGCCAAAATATACTCACTCTTCATTAATTGCATGTCTATATTATAAGGTCAGCCCCACTTTATTTTTAAGTGGCCCTAATACCGTACTTGCTACAGTACTACAGTAGATGTGCATGTAGTACGAAAAACACAATGTAAGTACACACTGGTACATAGTATCTACTGCTTCAATGTTTGTGTAACAACAACCCACTGAATGGTATGTGTAAGTACAAATGTGTTACAGGACTAACAGTTTTCCACTTTATATTAAGTCAACAGTTCCTATGGATTGTAGTGTATCAAGCGAATCAGACACTTTTAGGTTCAATCACAACATTGAAACACGAGTAGACGAATTCCACAAGGAGACCCTAAGACAACAAGACATCAACTATGACGATTCCTGCTGCTGAGAAAACCAGAAACGCGAAAAAGGTCCATCGTGATCGCAAACTCTTGGGATTGACCTTACCCCCACCTAGAGGTCAAGAACCAGACTGAGATACCTATGAAGACCAGAAGACCTTCTGGTCTTCATAGAACGCATCATAAACTGCCTTTCCATACACATACATGCTCAGTATCTGTAAGAGTGGGAAAATTTGGACAATGAGACAACATGTTGATTCATGAATTTGGTGGAGAATCATCGCAACACCCCAAGCTAAAACAATCTTATTGGGTAAGACACCATTTTGAGATGTGCCCAAAAGCTGAGTTTAAAAACTCAGGACGCAATTAAAATTGAGCTTTTAGCTGCTTTTTAGCACTTTTTGCGTTCTATTTTATTACTTCAGTTTCTTTCCTTTCTGTGAGAGTTTCTTGCAAATTAAGCCCGCCATGTCTCCAACTCTGATTGCACTCGCATCAAAACTTCAACCACTTTATCATCAACCTCGGTAAACTCTCTTTCTGCCATGAAGATAACAAAGGGAATCCCTTAACACAAAGACAATGCAAGTTGTCCAAATACTGGGAAAAAAGTGTTACCAATTTCCTGGTACACGTTTGTACTTACACATACCATCTGAGGATTGTTAAATGTGTGTAGTTACAAAAATATTACAGCCCTATATACTGTGTACCGGTGTGTATTTACACTGTCGTTACATACTACGTACACATATATAGTTACTATGTAAGTACACAGGTATTAAAGTGGCTACTAAAGTGGGACCATAATTTCTTTAGTTATGTATGTATATTTACGACAAAATAACAAGAGGCAATACTCTTACCAAGCTTAGTCTTAATTTATAGATATACTAATACATTTAACTATTGTTAACAAAACAGTATATTTACAAACATCAGTCTTAATTATTAAATGTTTTAAAAAAGTAGGTTATTGTTTGCTTATACCTTTAACTAAGGTAATTTTAACTGAACTTAAGTGTAACAGAACTATTTTGAGGTATGTTCATGCTCTTCCATGAATCATAATTGAATAGTGTGCTTTTAGAAGAATAGGAATATTAAAGTATAATGGGTGGGTCACCCACAGGCTAAAATGTAAAAGTTGTTACAATATTCACTGAAAAGCTTATCTTAAAAAAACTAAATCTTGCTTCACAAGTCACCATCCACTTTGTATAGAAGAGAGCAACATTGTTATACTATTCTATAAAAACATTCTCTAGTGATTAAAGTAAAAAGGTTATATACAGGTTTTTTTGAAAGACATAATGAGCAAATTATTATTTTGTTACCCACTACCTTGTACACAATGTCATCGTTCTTGAGAATATATAAAGCAAATTGATGGATGCAGGTAAATAAAGGTATAACTTCTCTTTCTAGGACTCATCTGACAGAAAAGATATCAGAGTCAAATTTTTGATAAATGTTCCAGTGGGGGTAACATCCGAAATGAGTACAAAAGCTGAATCACATTGTCAGAAGTTTCTTGATCTTCTGAAAAGTCAAGCTTTTAGGGAAGAAGATGGGTTCCGGTATGAAGATATTGCTGTCGTTTTTGGCCTTAATGGAAAATATGAAGATGAAGAAATTGTAAAAACTGAATTGAGAAAAACTGTTGAAAGTGAAATCGCTTTTAAAAAATGGGGCTTTAAATGGCCAGAAAGGAAGGAAATCCCATATCGATTAATAAGAGAAAAAAATAAACAATCCGAGCACACCAAGGAATTAGTAAGAATCTTCAGGGAGAACTACCCTGGGGTTCCGATCTACTTCTGCTTTTTTGACGCAGACCCAGTTGATTTTAATGAGGTGTTGAGTTCTTACATAGATGTAATCATAGAGCACAACTACCCAACATTAATGTCCACTGGTTTTCTGTTCCCTGAAGAGAGCGAGTTCAGAACAAACAGTGAAAAAGACCGTCAGGTGCGCATAATAACAGCCGAGCACTTTCCTCTGGGCACTTACTACCCAGAGCCTAACTTCTGTGTGCTTCTACCTGAAGGATGTGATACCCTTCCTGAGCGTTTTACTAATACAAAATCTAAACACATGAACATGGAATCTCCCGTTTTGATAAGACAAGTTAAACGACGTCAGGGTTTCTCTGCTGTGTTTGCAAACAAAAATGCGATTATTACGCCTGATTCACGACAAAAACATAGTCACACCAAGCGATGGACGTGGGCGATTAGTGCTTATGCACACGAAGAGCTTAACGTTACTAAGGCATATAAACAGAAACAGTTTGGAGAAGAATATGAAAATAACAAGCGGAAATCAAATGGTGTGCAAAAGTCTTTGTTAATGGATTTGTTAAAATCGGATGAAGAGGCTCGAAGGATAGAGGAGAAAAAGCCTTTCGAGGGAAATGGTGCAGGTCTAGTTTTTACTGCAGCTAAAGCTGTTCGAGGGTATGCTAAGACGGAGCAAGAAGAGCCAGGAGAGCATGAAGATCCAGAAAAGCTAGGAGAGCAGGAAGATCCAGAAGAGCTAGAACAACCAGAAGAGCAAAAATATCCAGAAGAGCTAGAACAATCAGAAGATCCAGAAGAGCTAGAACAGCCAGAAGAGCAAAAAGATCCAGAACAGCCAGAAGAGCAAAAAGATCCAGGACAGCTAGAAGAGCAAAAAGATCCAGAAGAGCTAGAACAGCCAGAAGAGCAAAAATATCCAGAAGAGCTAGAACAATCAGAAGATCCAGAAGAGCTAGAACAGCCAGAAGAGCAAAAATATCCAGAAGAGCTAGAAGAGCAAAAAGATCCAGACGAGCTAGAACAGCCAAAAGAGCAAAAAGATCCAGAAGAGCTAGAACAGCTAGAAGAGCAAAAAGATCCAGAAGAGCTAGAAGAGCAAAAAGATCCAGAAGAGCTAGAACAGCCAGAAGAGCGAAGTGAGCAAGAAATGCTAAAAGAACTAAAACAACTAGAAGAGCTAATAGAGATAGAGGTGTGATTGATAGAGGGTTGGAAGTTGATGATGTTATACAGACTGATGTATAAATGAAAAGATTTTATTTACTTCTTGTCTTTTTTTAAAACGTTTAACATGAAAACTATGGCATAAGTGATTTTTAAATATGTTATTTATATTAATCAGTAATCAACTCACTTTTAGAATCAAATCAATCTGTGGGTGGGTTTGGATTGTATCCTGTAATTTCTTTCCTCTTGTACCTTTATTGTTGTAATTTTTTTCTTTCGTAAACATGCTAATTCTCTTTTTGAATGTAATTTTCTCAATGTAGTCGGTTGGTTTTTCAGATGGTTTTTATCTTTTACATTTGACTTTTTTTTTTATTGATTGGTCTTTCCTGTATTTTTTTCTTTGTAACAGTAAATTTGCTTCGATACGTAAACATGACTGAATACATTATTTATCTCCATCAGGTGTTTAATAAAAGATTTCTTGTTTCCCAGAACTGTCTATTTCAGTAAAGCCTGCAGTTAAGTTCATTCGTTGTTGATTTTTTTTTTTGGAAATGAGTGCTACAGAGCATGCATATTCTCAACGTTAGATCATATTTACCATCAATGTATGTGTTAAGAAACAGCTTCATGTTAGCAAATCATGTTAAAACCAGTGAACGAGTTTCATACTTTGTATCCTAATTACTGCTTACTAATAGTTAGTGGTTGATAAGTATATAGTCCAGCCAGCATGGTGGTGATATGCACGATGATAAGCAACTAGTTAATAGTTTAATATCTTAATTCACTTTTTTTCACAATTTTGCCACTAGAAAAAGTAGATTCTTTCATCTACTGTAGGGAAGCTCTCTTCCTCCACCAGATGGTAGCATCTGCTTGATTTTTAGTGTACTTCACAACATTCAAGCAAAGAACCGCGGGTGTTCGTATAACTTAAAAACACTTAAAAACACCATCCTGGCCATTCTCTTCTGTCATCTGCATTATAACCTTTCCGCGCTCTATAGGGTTGTGTTCGGGTTGCATTTTGACTGCTTGAATTAACTGGTGCTAAAAATACGAACACAAAAAAAACTGTAGAAATACCAACAGATACCGTGACCAACTGGAACGTGCAAACAACCAACACAGCCTAATATTCATATCATTTCCATTAGTATGAAGCAATAATTTGGAAACATGACTATATGGGCAATACAGATTGTTCACGACGCTACATCAGTCTTGTGTATTTATTATTAGTTTTTTTTAGTACCAAGTCGTTGGCATATTTCTCTAGATTTAGTACAATATGGTTGTACTCGTACTAGGTCTCAAAAATTATGTAAAGGGCAACTTTTTTTAGGAAATGCTGCCTTAAACGATCAACCAGGTGAGCCTCAGGGACCAAGCCTGATCTAAATTATCCAGATTTGTTACCCGTTCTCAATCGAGCAAAACATTTGCCTGGCAAAATTGCTCAAAAAGTTGCCCGGTGTATCATCAGCCTAAGTCTGTAATCTTTGCATGCATTTTTTTTGTATTTGTATTTGTCATCCTTTGCTGTCAAAAACCTCTTTGCGTAAAGAATGAAATGCTAAGTTAAATTCGAAGTACAATCAATAGTTGTGCGTCTTCCAAGCCGAAGTGTTTCGAATAAATTAGTGTCGTTAAGCGAATCGATTGAGCGAATGACTCAAAGACCGTAACTAACTGTTGATCTGTTCATAAACGAATCAGTCGATTAAATGTCTTTAAAACTGATTCAAACGTCAAAGTGACTCATTACGAACCGTCAAATTTCCTTCAGTACTACACCACACTGCGATGATTTTGTAAAGCGCTAAATACTTTTTGTTCTTGAATTCGAGCCAATCTTTAGTTTCACATATTACACCCTGATGATGATAACTCTTTCCTACATTTTAATAATTACCACCTGTCAGTGTCCAAATTGTGTTTTTCTCCCTTTCGGTGCTTTTTTAGGAAATAATTACAGCTATTTGGAGGTAAAAGGACTGCTTGAAGTGCTTATACAGACACACGACTGTACGTAACGCGAAGGGCGTGTGACATTTATGACACTGCACCTCCCAAAAACGTCCCTTGCAAACCAATTAAATACAACGACGCAAAATAAAGGCGGCGGGTGCGTTTGTTTGTTGCTTTGACAGGTTAATTATTCACGGAAGTTTCACACAAAGACGGCACGCCGGCATGACTCCATTTCGGTAAATGAAATGGCCGTTGTATCATAATCAGAGGCGCAATATTTACACACACACACAATAAAGACGGCAAAGCAAAAAAAAGTAATTACATGCGCTGTAATGCTGCGAGCTAAGAAACCTCATAATCGACTCTTCGTTTTTTAAAGATTAAAGACTGAGAGGTTGCCGCAGGTGACCGTGTTCACGTTAAAGGTGCCTCGTCTCTATGTGCGCGTTAGATCTTTTTTTTTTTCCGGATCGGTTTTAGTTTAGCCAATTTATGAGGCTTTGAAACTGATGACTGCCGATTATCTCTTAATGCGCGACGCAATAACGGTAAAATGATTCGTATGGTGATATAATGAGGCCTTTCTACTAAAAGGGTGGCATGGATTGAGTCAAGTTTTAAGCATTAAACACGTGATTCAGAACAAACGTAGTCCATGAGTAGAGTTTTTCTGTTGCTTACGTACCTGAAAAAATCTCATTTAGCCACATGATAATTTTTTTTTGTTTTTTTTTTTGGCATTTTTCAAAACATGCAACAGCTTCATAATCACTAGCAGGCATCACAGATGCGTTTTTGATGTTGAATAAATGTGCAAAAAATGAAAACATCCTGTTAAACAAAGACCTTATTTGAGGCAGTTGACTAAAACTAAAAGTGAACATTTAATCATGTGTTTTACAACCATGATGCAAATGATGCAAACTATTTGCCGATATGAATTATGCCAACAGCCTACATCATCTGTGCATGTAATGTAACGTGTGAATATGCAGTATGTAGTTTGATATAATAATGCATGACAATAAAAAATAAAAAACAAAACGCATTAAAAAGCCCACCAAAAGACTCAAAATGAAATGCAGATAAACAAGGCACTGGCTTAATGTTCCATCATTTAGGCCCACTGCAAAAACAAAACAAAACAATGTTTTAGGCATATTAGGCGAATACATGCAATTTTTTTTTCCAATTTCTGTATAATTTACAAGAGTGTTTGTACATTCTATAAATCATTATATATTGATAGGTTTTTAATCCCACATACAGACTGAAGCTTAGAGTTACCCACTTATACGAAGATTTGCTATGAGCTGAACCACATCATATGAATAATGTGCCTTCTATTATAGATGAACGTAATAATTTATCAGATCTGTTAATGACGTTCTAGACGGTTTTACACATTTGAAATGAATATCGCTTGCGCATAGAATGTCCGTCCAGCAGCGCAATGGCAACGTTTCTAAGAAAATCGTTTTAAAACGTAATGAATATTTCATTTTCATGCATAGATCACGATCTCCATATGTCGGTAGCGGTGTGTGTGATTGGAACAAGCGTGTGGACAGAGCACAGAGGAGGTAAATTTATCCAAGGGAGGTATTAATAGACTCGTTTTCGGCCGTGCCTGGCTGGTGCACACCTGCACAGAGGCAAAATTACACGCATACACACACTAAACCATGCACAAGTATACACAATCGGGCTCACACACACACACACACACACACCGTCCTGGCGACAAGGGATTTTGTGTCCTTGATCGGGTTTTGGACGGGGGCGCTGGTGTCCTCATGTCCTTCATTTGGAGGTCAGCCGGGTACATCTGAAGTGCAGCGCTTTCCAAATGTAGATAATTAGCTGCATTGCAAAACGTCTTACGTTAGTGGTGGCATCTTTACTCACACCCGACTTCAAGAAAATATACATTTTTCTTCTCAAAAGAGTCTAGAATCGACTACATAAATGTAAAAAAACTATGTTGTTTTCTACGTAGAGGTTGACATACATTGATATACCAATTTTCTTTTTTCCGAAAGCGTAATCAAACTGATCACATTTGGCAACCAAGCGCATCAAAGTAGCAAACAGATAATATATACATATACAGGAAATAGTTGAACCTGTAGATAAAAAAGGATCCTACCGCATACAACGAAACCTTAATATGAAATGCGACAAAATCTCCACTCGACATTTTCCGGCTGAGCGTCAAGCGTCGTCTCGCGTGTAAATAAAACAATGCGAATTGACGGCATCGCCGGCGATGCCTGAAATGCGATTACGAGGGCTTCAATTTTACGAGTGGGAGAATTGGGAAATGTCAAGATGGGATTAACCGTAATTTAGAGGTGCGAAAATACTGTACTGCGTCGCGCGGTTCTGTTCCGACGCCCCGAGGGAGCTCGCAAATCCGACGCCATCCAGCCCTTTGAGGAACGCTCCGAGGAACGATTTTATTGGACAGCACAGATTCAGGACCCGTTGTGGTTTTCTGTCAAACCAACCGGACTAATTAAGCCGCGGTTATGCAGACATACAAAAGACCGCTTGATACGAACGGAGAATTAAGACGGGGGTAATTAACAATAGCCGCTTAATTATTCTCTCTTAGCCTGCTAGTCACACAAAGCTGTTTATAGAAAGTAAGAGGCGGCCACACGCGCTACGAAATACGTACATGATCAGTTTTATGTAGGAGGTGGTGCACATGGGAGAATGTGAGATCTTTATAAGAGCCGCAGAAGGTTTTTTGCTTAAAGAGCCTTTAGATGTCAAGCAAAAGAGAGACGAAATGGGTAAAGAGAATTAGTTTTTCATTCGACATTTAAATATCCCCAAAATCAAACGCACTTACTTACCGTGCAGACGTAATGTATCCCAAAATGCAGTGCGCTTGTCTGGAACTCCCATTTCCAGTTCGAAGAACGAAGCGGAAGCCATTTAAACCAAATTTATCCACACTAAGTTTACTTTTAAAATAATTTTAGACTGTCCCCATTATGCCATTTCATGCAGCGTGTTATACAGCTAATATATAGTTTACATTTTGTTTTACAAGTTGGAAATCTGAAAGCGCCGATAAATAAAGTTATTGTCTATACAATATAAACGCATCGTTAGTAATTTGAATCCCACTTCAGTTCAGCTTGCTCTTAAAAGGCGGTTCATCACTCCACCGATGGCCTCCATTGAATCAAAACCCGTATGTAGGATGAATAATACATGCTTGTATTTTCTATTGTGCATTTAAAATACAGAACTATGGCATTGGGCCTACCGTTTTCAATGCGATTTACACCAATAACAATAGCCTGGGCCTTCTGACCAATCAGAGCAGAGTAGGCTCCCAGAAAGGAGGGGTTTAGAGAGACTGAAACTTAGAAGCGCTTCGAACGAATTCGTTTGGGAATCGCTGGGAAATGAGGTGACATTATTCTCATATTTCTTGCATGCACGTAAACTTTTTTTTTAGGAGACTTCCAAAAGCAATAATAGCAGCCTTAAAAATAGGCGCATAGCAGGGGCACTTTACTTAACATGTATTTTTTTAATTTAAATTTATTAACGGTAATTTCTTTTTATTCAACTACTAAGTTTTTGTTCACTAGATTGGTAAAATGTACACTGCAGAGCGCCAGAGTACATATGATAACAAACACTATTCATTGCCGATTAATATTAAACGGTACTGCGACAAAAGTATTGTTATTACCGTGTAATTATCACTGTATTACACGTACGGTTATTTCTTTCCGAATTTAACAATTAAAGAACATAATATGAAAACGAGTCCTTTAAAGTCACTGCGTAATTCACACTTCGCTTTCATTTTTTATAGATTTCTATTGATCTAGATCGGCACGAAAATCGGTCGCACTTTATTTTTATGTATTTTACGACGTACTTACAGTGTACTCACCCAACAATAACTACAATAAGCACACAGCATTTACACGAGGAACAGGACCGTAAAACAAAGCTACCCCGAGATCAAAAAAAATAAGCTTTTCTTTTGTTCCGTGCTTTATATAAGCAGCGAAAAGATGACTCTCGTCCAAACATTAAAAGTTAATGTACTTTCATGCCAGTGACGGTTTTAAAGCCAATTAAACCTGTATAGGCGATACTGGAAAGCTGCCCGCTCCGTACGAGCAACTGCATGGCGGTCGGCGCAAGTGTTAAATACAAAGTAAGACGAAACTAATTGGCTGATCCGTCGTGACATATAGAAATAGACTCAAAGGCCAATGCGTTACACGGGTGTCACGTGAAATAACGCAATGACGGGTAGCTCACGCTTCAGAAGCGGCGCGTCTTCAAGGTATTAAAGCGGATATGTCCGAGTGCTCGTCAAGCGGAAGGGGTACTTGGAGAAACCACGTACAGCGGTTAGGTTCGTGTAGTTCAACGGCGACCCTCTGCATCTTCTCCGAGGACCACAACGTCTCGGCAGCCCGATATAATTGGAGCTTACCAGCCAACGCGCTCCTTCTGCAATTAGAGCGTCACGCCAATATAGAAAACAGTTATTATTCCTAACGGCTTTGTCGTTAGAGAACGTAAGGGAACACAGAGTCTTGTGGCGTACGCACGGAACTGTCAGAGACCGGTTTGAAACGCTTTACAGTAGCATGCTACGCTAATAGTTAACTCCTCAAGTTAAGCAGACGCACAAGAGACTCCAGATGAACTAAACGGGGGAAAATTAGCATTTCCAAATTAGCAATTCCACGAAAGCGCTGTTGGGAACGTGCGCGCAACTTGAAATCATTAAATAAAGGTTCAAATACTAGTAATTTGATGAGCGCTAATGATAGTGGATCATGGTTGAATGGGACACTCCTGCAAATGCAAATTCGGTAAAGTCAGGGAGCAGAAATAACGATTTTTTAAAAAATACGATTTTTTTTTTTTTAGCCAGGTTGATTGTCTGTTCTCAGATTATATTTTGGGTCTGATTCAGACATTGTACAGTTGCTCAATGGCACCATTAATCTCAGATTATTTCGATTATTAGAGTTTTTGATATTCCAGTGTTTTGGCTATATATTATCTGTGCACGACCGGAAATAATTATAACTTTCTTGACACTGCTGACATCTTGGATACAGTTTTTTTTTTTTTTTTTTGGTGACCTAAAATACTAAATACTTCATTGGGTGCAATGCACTTCTTGTGTACACATTGTACTTATATGAATACCTATATGTAGTTAAATCTGCATTTATATTTTGTAATTATGTTTATATTTACGCTGTTGACCCATCCCTTGCACATTAACCTACCCATACCACTAAACCTGTCCCTATCCTTCAAGTAGGATGTAATATACCGACATGCTAGGAACTAGAACTCCTTAGCAACCGCATCCAATTACCACGGCGACCTCCGACAACAACCTTGCATCGAAAGCGAATGCCGTTCCAGACTCATGAAGCCACGTGTATATATTAAGAATGTTTATTCCAAAATTAGTACTTGATACAGAAATAATAATTTCGTCATATCGATTTACTAGACAATCAGAACTTCAATCATGCTTTCTTTGATTAATCACTGATTCCAAAAATTACAATATAATATAATTTTTTTCATACATGAGTTGTGCAAAGAAAATATACACTAGAAAGCGATTGTACACTGACACAAAATATATAACAATTCATATCTGAAGGCATCGCACAATTCCAAGAATTCAGTGAGATATTAAGGCCATTTGTACAGTTATTTTCCTGTTAAGATTTGTTTTTTTTTTTTTTTTTTTTTTACTCAAAACACTTACAATAACAAAAGAACCGATGAATCTCTTGTAAAACTGTACATGCAAACATAGTGCACGTAATATTTAGATATGAATAGCATACAATATAATATTTGGATATCTTCAGTAAACAAATTTCATGTGAGTCAAGTCACAAATTTAAAAACACTTCGATGATGCTTGTCGAGCTGACACACACGCACACACACACACACACACACACACACACACACACACACACGGGTGCATACTCACAGGTGAATGAGCTTGCCAAAGTGGCATTTGCCGTGGCACCAGCAATGCAGAGAGGAAGAGAACTGAAGGAAAGCGCAGGAATGTCGAGAGCCAACATTCCCAGAAGAGAGACGCTATCGTCGACGGAGCCTCCCAGGGTCGAGTGCTGCTTTTTCACGCATGCATCGTTCTTCGGCCGGTGTTCCGCGCAGTTCGTGATATATCACTGAATTCGTGTTCGTGAATTTATCCTTTAAAGCTGTTTGTGGACGGATGCAAACTGTGCCTCCTTGAAAACATAATATTATACTTCTTTTACTTTTTCAGCCAATCATGTAATTATTTTCAAGGTATTTTTTTTCAACACTGGTGTAATGTGGTGCACGTTCATGACTGTGGGCACCGCAATTTGGTGTCTTATGATTAATCTCGTCCGAAATAAAAGTATTTGTTTGCATAATATATGTGTATGTGCTGTGTATATTTATTAAGTCTATATAAACACACACACACTCATACATATTAAAAATTAGCGCTGTTAAACGATTAATTGCATACAAAATAAAAGTTTTTGTGTACATAATATATGTGGGTGTACTGTGTTATTATGTATATATATATATATATATATATATATATATATATATGCACAAACATGTATGTATATTTTTAAGAAAAATATTTAAGTTTACATATGCATTTATATATTAAAAATATTTATATATGATATAATTTATATGAATATAATCATATACATAAAAATACATGTAAATACTTCCAAAATGTATACTGTATGTGTGTGTGCCTTTATATATATATATATATATATATATATATATATATATATATATATATATATATATATATATATATAATAAATATAGATCACACACAGACATATATTATGTAAACAAAAACTTTTACTTTGGATCCGTTTAAACACGATTAATCGTTTGACTGCACAACATTACACCTCTTTTGATATTTTCTAATGAAATGTAGATTTAGCTAAAGTGTTTTTGGGGCGACTTTGTGCGTTAATATTTTGCGAGCATTGTATATGTGAGAAAGCAGCACAACTGGAATGAAATCCTGAACTCCAGAATAGCAGTTGAACAGGGAAAGTTCCCAAGATAGTTCAAAACACTAAAAGAAAAGAAAAAAAGTTGCTACATACTAGAAGATTCACATCTGCTGTGTGTGAATGTTTTGGAACAAAGACATTTGGAGCATGTTACTGTAGTATTTTATAAAGAAATAAAAAAATGCAATCTACTAAACGGAGTGAGGCATAATAATCCAGGAGTCAATATGATTCATTCGCTAAACGTACAAAAAACAGTCATGTTTGAACAAGTTGTGTGTGAACTAGCGTTAACGGGTAACGGGAGACTTTAAAGAATTATTTTCCTGATACTAGCAGCGCATTTCACAAAATAACGGGATGACAGAAAAAAAAAAAAAAACCAAACCGGCATAATAATTCTGCATCTTATCAGAATTTGACACAATATTCACAGAGAAATCCGAAAAAGACGGATTTCATAAATAGCTTTTGTGCTTTTTGACACTATCTTTGGGCAACTCTACCAGGTAACGATTAAATATGATACGTCTTATTGGCTAAACATAATACGGCGTCACCAAATCAACAGAAAATGACAATGTTTTAAGACACAAAATAATTATGGCATCCGTGTTTTTGACCGCTGGGCTCTTGTTTGAGAGCAGCTGCTCAGAATTAAATGTAACGAAGCGCGTCGGCTTCCACGAGGTTATTTATACACAATGGCGCCCGTCTATCGTGCCTGTGCCAGGACGAAAAAAAAATAGAGAAAGTGAGTGAGAGAAAATAGAAAATGAGAAAAGGCCAAATGACATGAACGCTGCACAACATGCATTGCATGCCTGAGCGTAGCATCTCCATGCAAGAAATGTGGTTTTCCGCAACAACGTCGGCCCCTGCCACCCGACGGGGGGCACGGCAAAGATAACACGCTGCGAAGATTTGCACGGCAAAGTTCATGTTAAAGATACACGCTTACAAAAGTTCGATTTAACAGTAAGAAAATCATCGACATGTAAACATTGAGTGAGAGCTCAGAGAAGAAAGAGGAGGAAGAGATAAGAAACGACGGAAGAAGTCTACTTCAAAAGTTATTTACAACAGTCCGTTGGCGACTGGCGGTTTGTTAGCCTTTTCCTGATCTGAGGAAGAGGAAGCTGCTCTGCTGTTCCGAGACAGGGCGCAACGTCGCTTTTTAATTTTTTTTTTTGTTGTCTACGCACAGCTTACCTTTCTTTTCGCGGTTAACCGTGAAGTTCGGTCTACAGTGTGGCCTTTCGGAAAAACGAGCTAGCCGGGCATTTCGAGAGACAGAGAGCGAAACTGAGAGACATCCTGACAGGGAACGCCTGTAATGGAAGTAAACCTGTTCTCAGGACCCCCGTCTAACCGCGCTGTCCGTCTGCAGCCCCCGTAGTGCAAAGAGAAAGGGACAGAAAGAGCTGAGGAAAACTTCATCTCACTGAGCGATACTGAGATACTGCAAGGCTAGCTTCCTGGGCCCCCGTTTTAGATCTGAGTTTGCAGCGGGTGTCCCGGGGGGGTGTACGGAGGGGGAGCGGGAGACGGCTTGATTCCTCTGGTCCTCATGTAGGACAGGAACTGGTCTGGGATCTCCGCAAGTACGTCTTTGGCCAAGCGGGCCATGCTGAGGATGTGATTCCCGGTGCGATCGATGTAGTCTCTGAACGGAACGAACTGCGAAAGGGAAAAAAAAGGTCAATTTGGGATCTAACTAAATTATATTACAAACTAAATTTTCGTATATTCACGGTACATGATTCAAAATGCGACTCTCCAACTTTTGTTCTAAATCCTCAGCACGCAGCTCGGGGTTGGAACAGCATACATGACGGTGAATACATTGCGATTTTACGAAAAAGACAAGCGTAGCTTTGTAGCAGCTTGTTATTAACTTGAACGACAATTGTAAACAAATACATTTTTATATATCTTTCGTTTCATCAGCCCAGTCTCACGATGCTATTACATAGCTTCGAGCGATTGTAACATTCTCAACAGCAATGTTTGAGAAAATAAGCTCATATACTGTGTGTAAGGTACCGCATGTCAGCATGCTAACATTTTGTAATTCAACACGCGCATTAGCAGTAAATAGACAAATATGATGCAAAGTTCGTCATAACGCTATGTATTAACACGCTGCGTATATTTTTTTGGTATAAACACACTCTTTATGTTGACTTTCATCAGGTGAAAATAATCTGAATCGCGTTTATCTGCATTTCTGTGAGAATTAGCAAAGCTGAAAAGAGCAATTAGCCTGAAAATGAGGGCACAGCCATCAAATGCTCAGCGTGCCAATCAACTCAAAACGCCTTTGAGACTGAGAGCCAAATTATCCTAAGAGATACGGCTGCTTCTGAGAGCGATACGCAGCCGTTTAGTTATGAAAAACTGAGCTTTTAAGTACATTTTGACCACTGGGAAGCCAGATCCACTGGAATCTGTGTGTACGTGATGGCACAGCTAATTGGACGAGCCTCCCTAGCCACCTATGATAGCTGATCATACACTGCCTGTTAACATGCTTCCTAACAAGCTTGGAGCGACCCACACGTAATGATGACTAGCTCGGCAAGAACTATAAAAAGAGGGGGAGGAGCACAGAAAAGCATTAAGAAATTACATTTTAAAAGAGACTGAGAGAGCTCTGTTCTTAGTTACATAAAGCTAGCAAAGTTGGAGCTGAACTCAGAATGCTAATAGCCCTATCTATCTATCTATCTATCTATCTATCTATCTATCTATATCTATATCTATATCTATATATATATCTATATCTATATATATATATATATATATATATATATATATATATATATATATATACACATTGTTTTATCAACTGGTAATTCATCAAACTATATGTTAGACTCGGACAAGTTTCACAACAAAAGTTTAGCATTAGCATTTTAGCTTATCTTGAGTCTCAGCCACACCAAAAACGCTAACTATATTAGCATCCACGCTAACACGCAGTAAGGTTAATACGACTTCTTACAAAAACGAATTACGTTTTATTCCTCAAGTATACTTGGTACTCATCAACATTTTCAGTAAAGGCGTTTATAATGTTACAAAACGTTCCTATTTACAATAAATGCTGCTGTTTTAAATTTAGAATCTTTTAAATGCTCTTTATAAAAGAGCACTTTTCACTAAAATATTAAGTACAGAACGGTTGACTTTTTTTCAGCTGTAATGTATTCTATAGAGCAAGTACAAACAAGCTGATTACGAAGTATAATGCATTAAGAATACCACTGTATATGCAGTGCATTACGATATATAGATAATATAAATATTTTGTGTTATTATACCTGTACGATATCTCTCTCGGCGTATCTGCCCCTCGATGAGATTCTGACTTCATCACCATCCAACTCGATCATGGCTGAGGACACACACACACACACACACACACGCACGACAGATAAGAAACACGCATGACCAGAGAGTCTTCTCTGATTTTAGTCTTGTTTCATTATTCCTAAACCCATCTGCGTTACTGTCAGCGTAACGAGGAAATGGCTGTCACATCACATGCTCATTTACTCCGCAGTAGCAAACGATCCTTTTATCCGCTCGAGCTCAAGACCTGAGCATGTCGATAAGATGCATGTAGGGGGGGATGCGTTGTACAGACAAAGTGATGAATCTACAAGGGCAGAATGAGTTAATGAAATGTACTTACCGTCAAACTCGGCCGGTCCGACTCCAACAATAATAATTGACATGGGAAGAGATGCAGCCTGGAAAGAAAGAAAGATCAATTGAAAGAAAGAGAGCAGCTAAAGTTAACATGCCTGTTTTATTCCTCCAAAGACTATATAAATATGAAAGGCTTAATAACTTATTAACAACCTGTCATCATATTGGCGTACAGTGAGCAATGCGAAAAA
Source organism: Puntigrus tetrazona (assembly GCF_018831695.1). Classification (NCBI taxonomy): domain Eukaryota; kingdom Metazoa; phylum Chordata; class Actinopteri; order Cypriniformes; family Cyprinidae; genus Puntigrus; species Puntigrus tetrazona. The sequence goes on along the minus strand of NC_056702.1, from coordinate 13,957,811 downwards.
TGACCATGTCTGTTACTTAAAGTGCATTTCTATGTTTGTATAATCAAGAAAAAAAAGGTATAAACCATTTCTGTACAGCTTGTTTCAAAGCTATATATATATATATATATATATATATATATATATATATATATATATATACACACATTAAATCAGTTTTCTGTTCTTCTCATTCACTAATTATAGTGAAAAAGCATTAGTACATTGTACTTAAATATAACATATTTGATTTCATATTTTACATTTTAATTAATAACGTGAACAATAATGTATTTATGGTAATATATTTATTAGTAGCAATTAACGATGACGTTATTTTGCATCCCTAATCCTACCCAATACCTAAACTTAACAACCATCGACAGATTTTTTGGTTTGCTTTACATTTACAATACAATATATTTAAAACCACACAAAGTGCATTTGACATTCATTTTAATTTTTAATCATCAAAATAAATATTTATGGTCCACGCGTTTCACAAAAAACGAATTTGTATGAATTCATATGATTTTGCAGAGCTTTATGAATTTTTTGAAGATTTTCCGGCACCTCATAAAGATAAGAATACGAATCGTTGGGCCTGATGGTTACAGAGCTGAAGATAACAAGAGCGGCAGTAGACCGGTAGACTGGACACCTACATTAACAATGGACTCCTTTGTCTGGGCCATATCTGATATCACTCCATCCGTGATGATGAGGAGGATGAAGTACTGTGATCCATCCTTTACTGAGGCAGCGTATCTGCACAAAAGAGAGGGCGTCGTTACGTTCATTAAACATCTCATCACTGCAGGGTATGCAAGCAAAGCCTCTGGATTGCGATAGAGTAGTAACACGGTAAACTCTAATGACTTTCGTCAGCTTACCAGGCAAATAAAATACTCAGAGGCAGTAATAACTTTGGAGACACGAGCAATAAATATTCTGCACAGTTAATTCAACTGTGGTTGCAACAAACCGTTCCTCCAATATAAATGAAGCCAATTAAAAGTGTTCTTAAATACGTGGGCCAGACTATTGCCCGTGTTGAAAGTGTAGTTTTGGTCAACTTTAGAAATGAGCAATTTTCTAATGAATGCACTGTAAATTCTATTTATATATTTATTAAAACAAAAATTGGAGCAATTATGTGAGAAATTCAGTCTTTTTTTCAGTGCAGTTTTTCTAATTCGATGCTATTTGCTTAGTTTTTTTTTTTTTTTTTTTTTTTTAAATCATCAATTCAACCATTTTCACTACTTTAAATCTCTATACAAAGAAAATCCAGATTCTACATGCTATAAAATAATATACAAAATATGAATAAACAATATGAAATTTAAAAAAATAAATAAATAAATAAACAAATACAAATTACATTACATTGCCTTTATGCGTTTGATAAAAATGAGGATTAGGTTCCTTTTTGGATCTGGACGCATCGTGGATTTATTAGTCTCTTTTTTTTTTCCCCTACACACTTGTACTGAAGGCTGTGTTTGTTCAGAGTACCGATACTTGACATCCTTTACTTGTCTCCTTCGACTCTCTTTGATTTGTTGCTTCAAACCGATCTGTGCTGAAATACCCGCTACAGACCTCTGTGTGAGGAGAAAGGATGAAATAGTCTCGGCATATGTTTACCAGCCTCTGCTTTGGCGGATTAAAGCGTTGAAAACGCGATGTTCCGTTGAGGATTTTTGAAGATGCTGGCATTTTCCACAACTATGGCACGTCGAAAAACACATGGGTTCATAAAAAGCATGAATATTGCTTAGTACTGCTTTAAAATGTTTTGTTGCTTTACACGTTTAAAATTCGCCCCCATGCCCATTCGTCGGTAAAAACCTTGCTGATTTAAAACACAGTAAATACGCTCCCTTATTCTTTTATATAGTTTAATACGCGCAAGAGTGTTTATACTTAACTGCTGTGTTACACCGAATGACAATCTAACATTATTTCAACCCGAAAACCATCTAAAACCTTAAAAGTGGACACGCATTTGCTTTCTGTGGACGTAAAAAATCACTTTGGTGAGTGTCTTTGGCCCACGTACGTTCGGAAACGACCGCGCTTCAGTCCTTAGTTTTCGATTTTTCACCTTACAAAAACGCGCGGCAGTAAAATCCACATTAGTTCTGAAAGAGCGATATAAAAGCGGTTTATTATTAACTGTGCGGGTGCTACCCACAGCGAATACACGCAGGGAGATTAGTGTGTGACAGATCTGTCGTCAGAGCTGATGAGTGGACGCTGTGTGTGTGTGTGTGTGTGTGTTGAACAGAGGGGTGATAATGACTTGATGGTCTGTCCTTTACTTCCCATCCTCAAAAAAAAAAAAAAAAAAAAAAAATCCATGTATAATTAGATACACAGTGTGAGGATGTGCCAGTCCACTGACTGTTGGCTCCCTTTAAACCATTAATTAGTGTGGACCGAACACAGGATTTGCGAGGAACTCTGAAGTGCAATAACAAAACATAATGAGTTTTAGAAACATGTGAAAAAAAAACAACAACAACTGTCATATGTTGGAATAAGCAAAAGCCAATTATTGATATCATAACACCTGTAGAAAAGCGTCGTCCTGGCAGATTACCAGGTAACGTGTGCACAGCCACTTAATAATAATTTCATCCGTTTAAAGACTAAATCCAAAGCGCATTAGTAATAGTTCACTCTTTTAAGAAGATTTGTTTCCAGAAACATTATTTTTTTTAAATACTTTAAAATACTGCTTCATCGCTTTGTAGTCATAAGCAGCAAAACTATAAAACACGACTTTAGTTTTTAATTGCATTTGTCAGTAAGCAAATATTTAATCAATTAACTAATTCTCACTATTAACTAGTTGCTTATTAGCTAACTGTTATTGACATATTGGCTGTTTATTAGTAGCCCACTTTTAAAGCAAAATTATTTTGCATGACCATATTATAGATTTTAATTTAATTTAATTTAACTACCTTACAAATTATTAATAAGCAGCGTATTAGTAGTTTATTGAAGCAAAGGATGTAGCAAATGGTTTGTTAGCAGCGGGAATTAAATCTTAATATAAAGTGTGCCCTTAAATTTAAACGGAAAAGTGGAAAAGCAAACGTTTAAAGATTTTTTTTTTTATAATATCTCCTGAAGTTCTTCATTTTTCTTAACGGAGTAAAAGTTTACTGAGCTTTTAACATTTAAGAACTCTTAACTAGTTGCTTATTAGCATGCATATTAGAATATGACCTGTTTATTAGTACAGTAGTAATTAAGCACATATTAATGCTTTATTCTACGTGACCTTAATCCACATCCCTAATTGATACCAAAATTTAACGATGACCTTACAAACTGTTATTAAGCATCAAATTTGGAATTTATTGAGTAGATATATTCACATTGCTTTACATTTTATTATAAGATTTTGTCAAGCCGATCTAAACTTTTACAAACTTTCAACCTAGTCAATAAAATTAGATCCTTACCTATAACTCCGCTATTAATTTCCGTGATCGTAATCTTCCTAATACCGATTTCATTTTCAGAAAGGTCTTTATCCATGTTGAAAGAGGGCGGTCGGAGAATGCACGCGTCCCGAGAAAATACAGTTACAGTATACGACAGAGGTCATAATAAATGAAGAAATAATAAAATGTGGGAAATAATAAAAAAAAAACAATCCCAGACATCCTTTCTGGACGGATTAGATTTCTCAGAGGACCTCGGTGATAGTAGTCATTTTCCAATTCGCAAACAAATGGAAAAACAGTCATCTGTTTGTGAAATTGGCTACATTGCGTTTTGCGTTTTTTGACTCAAACGGCATTTGAGTCAAAAAAGCTGACTACACTACTCTCGTGTGTGCAGCATGCGAGGACAGATTACGGAAAAACACGTCTTCTTGTCCTTGTTTCACGGTTCACTCGGCCTACTTTTGTACAGCTCCCTTTTATCGATTTCCAAATTCTTTAGAAATACTTGATGAATGCAACCCTTTGTTTCTTTTCCCTCATTTTTACAGTTTTACTCCATTCTTCAATTTAAATGATTGTTGTTCCAATCGTGTTCCAATCAGATGTTTTCCAACCAGATTCTGGGCGGAAACGTATCAGAAATATAGTGCAAAGAATAAAAAACTATCGACTGCAATTGTTACCCTTTTACCTCTTACCTGATTTAATTTAATATTGTTGGTACAACAATGATTTAATTTTAAATTAAATTAAATTGGTACAACACCATTTTTAGGTTTTTTTTCCAGTGTTGGTTAAATTAAGTAAATCAATTGAATATGCTAAATAACTTATATATTTATATATATATATAGAAATTAAATTAAATTAAATTTAAATAAAACCAGTTAATTTGCATGACACCATTTTTAGGTTTTAATTTTCCAGTGTTGGTTAAATTAAGTAAATCAATTGAATATATATATATATATATATATATATATATATATATATATATATATATATATATATACATGATGGTCATTTAATGTGTTTTTCCTTCCATCATTTCACAGATGACACAGACCCAGGATGATCTTATTTGAAGCAGCATATGATCAAATCTCATAGTCTCACCTCTGCAAGTCTAGCGTGGCTCATTTAAAGTGATTTAAAGGTCATATATTGTGCCTCGGAGGCCATTTTGGATTTGAATGTCTTTGTTTAACTGTCACACGCTTTGTTTGGATGTAGCACCTGGGTGATAACGCATGGCTCGAGAGTGTTTAGCTGTAGACAACCTCTAAAAATGCGCAAAAGCTAAATCACTTGCTGAATAATATTATAATAACAACACTTTTTCCGAGAGTTTTTTTTTTCTTACGGTCAGTAGTCAGTTGAAAAATGATTTAAATTAGCATTAAAACGTTCACTGATATAGCCACGAAAGTCCACAAAAAAAGGTAGAACCAATTTCATGGTCAATATGCAAAAATATTTCATATATATTTCATATTTCTGCAATCTACATTTACATTTAAACTACTAATTTGATGCTTATTAATGGTTACCTAGTTGTTAAGTTTAGTGTTACCAATGTGTTACCAATTATTTTAGAGAGTAAAGTAATAAGAAATGGTACAAAACCCATACATTTTGATTACTTGAATTTTTTAAACTATTGGACTACGATAAAAAAAAGGCAGCAAAAATGTGATTGTCAACATTTATTTTGTGTTCAGGCTCAAGTATGGGATTTACGCAAGCCTGATATCGTTGTGTAGCGAAATATGTCAGATGTATTATATATAATATGTATTTTCTTTCGGGAATATGGCTAAGCAAGCGCATAAACACTGCTGCATTTTGTTTGTTTACCACAACGGTGCATACCTGAAAAAATATGCGCATATGTGTGCGTATAAATGTCTTTGTTTATGACTTTTTTTTGAACGTACCTGGCTACGTGGTTAATGACAGGTGAGAAGTTGGTAGGGCCGTAGAGCTGAACGGATTTTAGACTCTGGTAATAGGCCTCCATGACTCCGTCAATGCCATTGCAATATGGATTCTGAGGGTTTCCATTCTATAGCAAAACAGAAAAAAAATTAACTCATGCGAAATCAAATAACCAAACAGACAACTCACAATGGAAAGTCTACATTTAAAGACGCGAATAGATGTTTAAATTCTTTGAGATAAAATTTAAGTTTCCCTTTTAAGGTTGCCAGGGTGTTATGCGGTTGCTATGAAGTGTTGCTACTTGGTTGGTGGGATGTTTTGGGTGGTTGCCAGGACATTTCTATATGGTCGTTATTAGGTGTTATGTTTTTTTTTTTTTTCTTCAGCGCTATGCAAATGTTCTGGGTGGATGTTAGGGTGGTACGCGATGTTATGTAATTGCTAAGGTATTCGGATTTTTTTTAACCATTGCATTGCAGTTGCTATGGTGGTTGCTAAGTAGTTGCTTACTTTCTAAGTCAAAAATACCCACCCCCTAGTCTCTATAATATTCTGCACTCCAGACCCAGCTCAGGTTTCTCATTCAATGTACGTCTACAGATCTTTTTTTGCCATTTTCCTCGTTTACAAAGAGAAAATTGGTGAGTTTTTCAGTTCGTTCTCTCTAAAACGCAAACACCTGGCAACATGCGGTGTCATTCCAATCAGCTCCTTTCAATATGAGAATCGAGAATAAAAAAAAGTACAAGAGACGTTATGGACATACATACAATGTAGGGATCGGTCTTTCTGAAGTCGAAAGCTTTGTCTCGACTTGTGTATCCACAAACTGGATATCCTGTGTCTATCTCTGCGAGACAGGTTTTAAGAACTGTTTACCAGAGCGAACTCATGGGATATTCTCCCATCAGGAGGCAGTTTGGCTCCGAAACCCAGCGCGGGGAACATCTTGTCGCTGTCATAGTCCTGTATGATCTCCCCCACGGCTTTGAGTGCCATAGCGTAGGTGTTGAGCTGATAGGGATTCATGTAATGGAGGGAAGTGGGTTGGGCTGGGTTGCCTGGAAACCGTATAAAAGAAAATGTATAGTTTTAGTGCGACTTAACCATTTGACAGGAAAAGTATGCTTATTTAATTGTCAACCACGTTTAAAGTTGAATCCTGACATTCATGGCTACACTACTGAGCAGTACAATACATTATAGCTCACAATAGCGTATAGGTAACACATTAAATGTGGTCTTGTTATATGATGTAACAATAACAATGCTCACAGTTATTTATATATTCGAATCAGTTGCTGTTTAGATAAAATGAAGGCATCTGTAATACGGTAGCATGTAGAAGTACGTAAATATAAAACTGTAAGTTTCCTTGTCTTTGCGTACTCTGAGAGACTGATATTATGAATCCAGAAGAAAAAAAAAAATGATGAAAGCTAGTGATGTATAAAAATAGATTTGCCAGGATGGCCCTGTAATTGAGTTGGTTTTGTGGTATTCCCTTTGAATCTGCAAATGAATGTAAAAGGCAGGCATCTCGGTATAATCACACAGATCAGAGCTCTTTATCGCATTAAACCTCGCTGATTATGATAGAGGACGGCTATTACTGGCCCTTTTTCATGCCTCATCTGCATACATTTCAATGATTCCATCAGCCTTCAGATAGAGACGGCACTCACCGTTAGAAGCCGTGAAATCAATCGCCACTGTGAAATTAATCTGAGTCCTGCACAACAAAGAGACGGAAAAAAGTCATGGTTATTCCAGTCGTACTTCAATCTTGGGAACATTAAAATGCTCCTGGTGCAATAAAAGCGCATTATTAAAAAATGAACAATGGAAAAGAAAATACAGGGTTTTTAGGAGAGTATAAAGAAATGGATAAATATTGTAAAAGCTATCATAAAAACATAATAATAACACAAAAATAATGTAAAAGGTCATGTTCTGAGGTAAAAGGCATTTGAGTATGAACAATATTTGCTTGTGTATGTTTTGTGCTTATTGTTGTGTTGTTAGCTTAGCAACATGCTAACGTTACACTAACATGATACCGAACTTTACATGAGATTGTTCCAAATCAATCCTTTTTGAGGTTCCATATCATTTGGGATGCTGCCTTATAAGGTAGCTGCCTATGTAAGCAGTAGACTGCAAGTTAGAGCACAAGGCTTTCACCATATTATGGTGCTTTCAATGATATTAATAGCATCGGTAATGAATAGTTGTTATTTATGTATGTGCGCTTTTCTCTTATTTGCTCTTTTAACGTTGCACCAGGAGAATAGATTAGCGGAATACATTGAACTGGGATGGGTGTGCGTTTGCTGGGACATTGAGCCAAGCTAACTAATGCCGTAAGTACAGATCTGTCTCCTCTCATTAGACTACACTCATTACCAAGCTTACAGCTGCAGCCACACAAACACACATCCCCAAACCAGAAATACACGCTTAAAATGTGTGCGCACGAATGTGTATGGTCTGATTTCCTGATAATGAAGCATTCCAGCGTGTCTAAAACTCATGTAAACATCAAGAAACCAGGCTGGAACTAGTTTGGCTGTAGCATTATGTTTCCAAGACAGATACGACCTTCATATAACAAAAATGAGAAATTAGTTTTATTATTGTGCTATTCTCATAGCTGAAGAAACACCAAATGCTCAAATAGACATCAATTACAGATCAAACATAATACCACAACATAATACCAACATCAAATTCCAATTCGATTCAACCGGTAATCTGCATGAGGAGTGTCACTTGTTTGTCTCCAATGACTGGTCTTTATAATATAATAACATAGTTCAAAGAAAAGAAGATATTATATCAAATCTTTCACTATTAATGTTTCCCATACGTCAAAAACAATAATAGGTAAAACACTATAACAGGCAAAACAATAATAATAGTGGTCTAAAACAATAACAGCCATAATCAGCTATAAGGTCAGTCACTCATGAGGGTGAATAATTGGTTATGATGCTGCCTTAAAAGGTAGCTGCTAACGTAGACATTGGAAAGTGATATCTTGGTGATTTCAAAGATGAGAAGGAGCATGAGACAGCTGAGTAAAGATATTCTACCATTACTCATTCAATTGAGACTGAGCCAGTCATACCATCTGTTAGTATAATGCTTAGAGCTCTCAGAAAACATGTTTGTGATACACCACAGAGTGTGTCATACAGGCATATTAATTGTTGCATAAAAAAAATGTCATTCATAAATGATTCCTGTTTTTCCATGGGATTTTGGTTGGCAAAATCTTTCATTCATTCGTTCATGCATTCATTTATTCTGTACTCCATCTTCAAAAAAGAATGTTCATGTCTCAGATAAAGCCCCAAAAGTCCCAAAACTAGTACAAATCTAAATGGGTATTAATGGTCATTACATGATTCATGTCTTACGAATAGAGAGTGAAAGCATTACTTCCATCTGAAGATGCAGTGTATAGTTTATTATTAACATTTTTATCTAGAGATACTCATATCACCTTAGAACCTGGTTGTAAATCAAAATGCACACTCTAGATGCCAAGAGAAATATGTAATGTTTGAGGCTACGTTATCCAAGTCTTGTAGCATGTCAATACTTTATATAAGGAAGGATTCTGTAGGACAGACAGACACTGGACAAATGTGTGCAGCTTGACAAAAGATCATTCAGGCCACTGGTACCATTGCAGGCCACAATCTTGATTGATTCTGGCAGGAACTGACAGCTAGTGAGGGCGCTTGAGCAGAGGTGAACATGACAGTATTTTCAGAAGTTTCATAGAACTGAACAGCTAGGTTCTTGGTTCACTTGAGGGGACATCTGACAGTAGTCTGCTTATGAAATGACTAGTAGCTGAGCGGAAATAGGGTCCAGGAAGGGCCTGATTTTGCTTATGTTATGGTGAATCATTTGAACAGACAGTTGCTGCAATGTTGTCCACAAGTGGTCTTCTGGGGTGACTCCTGTGGTTTAACACACCTGTGGGTGACACATTTTGGCTGGAAGGAAAAGGAAGCCATTTTTTAGAGCATGAGGTGATGAGTAGTCCTCAAGGTCTATATATCAGAGAGGGTGTAATGGTCTCTGAAAAACCAGACAGAGACAAAAAAACGTGTGATGAAATGTACACCTGCATGTGATGAGCAAAGCAGCAAGAAGAAAACACACTGGGTTCTACTGGATGACAATGCTGAGAGATTTAATGTAGCATCAGAAAGGTAAGAGCCCTAACACTGAACCCTGTGGGACACCAGCTCATTCCTCCTCTTGATCTAGATCTAAATTCCTGCAGAGTTTAGATACAACTCTAATCAAACACACCTGAAGATTTTGGTATTCATTAAAATTACAGACAGGTGTGTTAAAGCAGGGTTCTGAATAATGATAGATCGCACTGAGCAGGATTGAACAGCCCTTGATGAAGACGGAAAATTAAATCAAGCCTGTGTGACAGGCTTTTTATGTTTGATTGATATGTATTCATTACTGGTTAAACAGTTACAAAACGAACTGTCTTAATTGGGACTCTTGACTAAGGATTGAGCCCCAAAGTTTCTCAACAGAGTGCTTCAAAACCAAACATCAAAAAAGACCTGGCAAAACAGTTCTGCAAATGTTTCTGTTTTCTCTCAAATAGACACCAAGCTTACTCACAAAGAAACCTCATTTTTCATTCTGCTGTAACCCCCTGGGATTTCTTGTCCCAATTTGTTTCCCGAAGCGAGCTGAAAAACAATCTGTAGCTATGTGAGTGGTACCTGACTATAGCAGAATTCATAACAGAATCAAAAGTCCAAAGAGACAAAAACATTCAACAGAAGGTTAAAGGGGACAAGATCACAGCATGCACTGCATGAATTTTGTCCAATAAAAGATGATAATTTCATAACTAAGAGATTTGTGGCAGCAGCGACCTATTGTGATACCTGCAATCTAAGCGTTTGTAATGTTGGCGGTTTCTGTGAACGCAGGTGTGAAACTCGACGTCTGAGAAAATGAGAGTTGGAAGATGAGTGTTGCCTCTGCCACAGATGGGACTCAGATGTTCAGAGAATATCCACAAGAATATCAGGTTTCATTATTTAACTAAATTCCACAGACATCTGCTTCTATGTAGGAATGTCAATGGTGTGAGTAACAGGAAATGAAATAAAGTATTACGGAGATGCATCCATGATATACACATGCAATTACAAAGAGAGCAGCTTGCTCATTTTTACACAAAAACTATGTATTATTATTTTTTTTAAACATCACATTTTTTCTTTTGTGGTAGGGCCCGGAAAACATTATCAGAGGTATGAATTATGAATTACTAGCCTGACCATGCCAGGAAAAAAACCCCCTAAAAATATTCTTATTGTTGAGTCCTGACAGAGATGGATTAAAGTCGACAAAAGCCATCATGTTGGGACAGCTTTCTATTGGTGTGATAGAATGATTAATAAAAGTTGAGTTTTTGTTCTTTTCCCAAGGTCTCTGGAAAGCTGATGAGGTGCTCTGTATGCATGAGCCGGTGGCTGGAGAAATGTCTTGTGACATGAGCATGGGAGACGACAGATGTTGTTGACTTGAGGTGAGGGGACACTGTCCATATGGAGACAAGGGACTTCAGGGGATGAAGCAATTTAGTCAATACTGCATTTCTTTACTGCGATATACATTCCACAAGCCATATATGCAAGTCCAATTATATGCATCAGAATTTATTTTCTTTAGTTAACATTTTACCACCCTCTCTCTAACCCCAAGAACAGGTTTTTTTGCTATTATTTTTAAGACTTAAAATATATAGTATATTTAAGACTGTGCTTAACCCTGGGCTATCATCATTCTAAACGCCGCTTAACCCTGGGTGTGGGTATTCAGTTATGCGATTAATAACTAATGCAGCTTTTCTTCATTGGTAATGTTACAGAATACGGAGGTATTCAAAGCACATCAATTGTTCACTGGGATTCCTCAGGGATCAGTTCTTGGAGCCCTCCTCTTCTTCATATACACTACTTCACTAGGTTCCATCATACTGGAACAAGGTTTATCCTTCCATTGCTATGCTGATGACACACAGCTCTAGCTTTCATTTCAACCAGATGATCCAACATCTGGGTTCCATCTTGTGGGACCATCACAGAGAGGAACAAAATTACTTTCTAAAACTTTTTAGTTCACCTTTCCTGTCTTGTGAAATGACCTTCCAACCCCTAACCGGCAATGGGTCCCTGACGATTTTTAAGTGACATATGAAAACTAACCTCACTCATCTGGCTTCATCCTAAAAAGTTTTCTCTTTTATTCTTCTCCTGCCTAGCTTGTACTTATTTAAACAATGCTTGAAACTCGGCTTTTTCCCGTATCTATTTGACTCTCTTTAAAATGAATCGTTTGATGTATTCCCCAATTCTAAGTCGCTTTGGCTAACAGCATCTGCTAAATGAATAAATGTAAATGTAAAATGATGTGTTGTGTTGAAATCTAATGACCAGATGCTTAGTAATCGCAGCAAAAACAAACACCCAATCACATCCCTTATATTCTTGTGCTTCTGATCCTCACAGCAAGGGTGCATGTTTTATAAACAGTCATTTCAGCATTTGAGGGCGATGAAAAATGTGTAAACTGGAGTGACGAAGATTATTTACTTTATAGTCTCACAAAACATCAGTTTATAAAAAACTTGGTAGTTCAGTTGGCAATATATAATAAAAGGAAGTGCAATGCTATGCATATTATGTGATCACATGCTGAATTCATCCAATCAATGACACTGACCCTGTACATAAGTAAAAAATAATGTTATCCCGAGGTTTAGGAAATGCTGAAATTAAACCAACAATAAGAAAAAGGAAATAACGTTATCTTTACCAACCTATATCTTCTTCAGTTGATGGCACTTAAGAATAGTTTTTCCTTTAGATAATGGCCAATAACAAAATAGCTGCTTAGACAATTACTTTAGCAAACCTACGTTTGGCTTATCACACAGAATCCCTACTTTTCACGATCCATTTCATTCCAAATGTATAAAAGTCCGACCTTAGATTTTTTTCCCTCATTCGTTATCTTGTTTTGCTCACGAATATGGAAGCAAAACAGGCTGACATTCTCTTTGATTTTCGTTCGCATCGTGCATTCTGGTTAGGTTAGTCTTATTTTGTTGCAAGTGAGAGCTAATTAGCTGTTAAGCTAACAGAAGGAGCACAGATGACAGTAACACTGAATCCATTCTGCCAGCTGAAATCCCAATAGATCACAACAGATTAAAGCAAATAAGGGCAGAGATAACAGGCAACAGCATAACATCGTTAATGAATCATGAAACTCTGGATCTTCTCCCTATGATGTATAAAGACAGCTGTTAGTGTGGCTCAATCCGGGGTGCAAAATCCTCCACTGAACACACAAACATGGCTGACAACAGCTGTCCTTTGAGATAACTCTGCACACAGAGCTGTAATTTGCCACTGCAGATGCTTGCGGAGTTCTTCTCCTCGAGGGCTCCCTAATACCAATTAACTGATTGGATTGTTCTTCATCACAATGGCTGTCTCTCTAGAGCACTGTGCTCTTCATCTCCTGCAGCTAATGAGGTGCACTCCACACTAGTGTCAATCACTGCTCAGGGACGCCGCAGAAAGACAGATGACACAGAGATGGCGATGATAGAGATAAGATGAGAAAAGAGTGAAAAGATAAGGCGACAAACACTAGCTGTGTATCACACTAAAGCGTTGAATCAGTGTAAAAAGAGTTACTGCTTTAACAGTTTGTAAATTAAAAAAAATGAAAAGCAATTTGTCCTAAGTAACTTAAGACATCATTATCTAAAATTAAGTTACAGTATGTGTACCTTTACAAAGGCTTCAAACGGTAATTTTTCAAGCTTAGCTTCCCTCACGAGTCTCTGAAACATCCAGAACGCTGTTGCTAGGATTCTGACTAAAACCAAAAAATCTGAGCATAATCACACCAGTCCTCAGGTCCTCACACTGGCTTCCAGTTGCATTTAGGATTGATTCGAATTTACTTTTACTTTTTTCAGCGGGCTAGGACCTAAATGCAATGCAAATATACTTACTGAAAACTGGAGTCAGTTAGAGACACCAAGGGTTCACAAAAAAACAAGGAGAGTCTGCTTGGAATCCTTCACCTTTTATGTCTGCTTCATGACACAGTGTCGAAGTTCCATTTCGAAAAAGGGAATGTCTTAGGTTATGTATATAACCCAGTTCCCCCAATGTGTCTCATTGCCACACCAAGGCTATGCCTGCGCACCTCCTTCTGGCAATTAGTATTTGATGGGGTGCATTTCAGGCTTCTGTTTATAGCCTTGGTCACACACTACATTGCGTCACTATGTCATTACCTTCTGCCAATCACATCGGCGAGTATATGCATGTGCTTCAGACACCAGCTCACACAAAAGCATTCTGATAGCTTCAACACCATCGCGCAGCTTCACGTTCCTTTCTCAGGGAACCACGCATAGCTGTTTTCGCAATTATTTTGAAGAGCATTAAAAAAGCGATTTAAAACGTTAACTTTTGGACCCGAATGCATCTTCTCTTGCTATCTTTAAATCTTGCTCTTGCGCAAGTATCAACCAACTTTTGCTCCAAACCGTAAATCGTGCTCACCGTTAGTTGGGAGTATTTTGCTGTGGGCTACAGTACAAACACTGTCATGCGGAATTACACTAACAGTGTTTCATACTGCAACAGCCAACAGGTGCAGAGAAGCTTTTATCACGGCAGAGGAAAAATGTGCATAAATAGGGGAAACCGAAAATGTGGCTGCCATTACGTAACGCGAGAGAGTTCTCGACAAAATCCATTTGCAGCCCTACACAACTTTCCACTTTAACCATTCACACAATGACATGCACTGAAAAACAGCTGCCATTACTGCCAAGAAACACTGCTTTGGAGACGTCTCCTGAAAAATAACACGCAAAAAATTTGCGTGTGCACGTCGCTCCATTTACTCGACGTGCTTAAAGGAAGAGTTGAGACAAAAATGATTTTTATGCTATTGTTAATTCTTACATGTAGTTGTTTTTTTGTCTTCAAACAGCTATGACTCGATAAGCAACATAACTTTACTTGACATAGAAATATATAAATACATAGCGCCGCTCAATGTGGTGACGCCTATAAAAAGCAACATCTTTCTGCTCGATGGCTACACTATCAGTTAATAAATGTACATTTTCTTGACATACGCATGTTATATACGCAGTGCATTATTTATAGTGCCACTCAACGTACATTTCAAGTCAGAACTGTGGTGACACCTATAAAAGCAACGTCCCATAAAACATTCCATATGTAAAAAAAAAACCCCAACCAAACGTACATTGCAAAAAAGTTCAGAGAATAATATTTTGTCATGAAACCATTTTGTTGACGCGCTATATATCAATTAACCCATTATTGAAATACTTATTATCTCCATATCCAATCCTGAATCCCAAAAAGCGGAGTGTGTTTGATTGCTATACATGGGTGAACCAACAGTGTACCAGTTTACAGCATTGAAATGACACGGTGGTGAGTAAACGGTGACACAGTTTGCATTGTTGGATGAACAATCCCTTTCAACCATCATCATCTATTAGCTACTGTGTCATTTATCCTATGATTTCAACTCTCTAATTGGATTATATCGATAAATGATGAGCTGGACATTCCAGTGCTGTTACAGGAAGTGTGAGAGACGCATCGCAGACTATACCCTCCAGGAGTGAACAAATTCGGCTCGAGCTCGCTGACCTTTCGCCGAAACATCTCAGACTAAAAGAAGGAGCAGCCATTAAAATAGAAGTCTGGCGGTGTGGTGTCAGAGCAGAGGTGACCGCAGCCTCCCTCTTGCCACCATAATGAAAAGCATCGCTCAATGTGGGTGTGCAATCTGCCATGCATGGATGCACCCTGCCTACCCCTCGCATTTACTCGCACACACATAGCAAACACCTGTGCTAATATTAGCCACCCAGCCTCATCTATCATCTGCCATGAATGGACTTTATCACTCACGGTGTCCCGACTTGCTCATACGTAGTCAGTCGTCTGCAACGCCAGTATAATTACCCACGAGCACTCAAAACGGACTTGTCGAGACCCGCTGTTGAGGACAAAGCCTGGGTTCGGAGCGATTTGGGATCGCAGCTGTGTTGTCACCACTGATAACTTAAATGTACTTTGCGTCGTCTGTTGGCGTTTACGCCTCAGAAGCTGACTGTAAAGAAAGATGAGCGTTCGCATATGAGCACTTACCCGCCTTTGATGTAGTCCAGGAAGGTGACTTCGGTATCGACAAGAAACGATAGCAGTGTCACCTGGAAAACACGAAGCCGGAAAATCCCACGAGGATCGCGTCACTATATCAACGATTCACAGAATCATCTAAGTGGAACTGATTCTGATTTAAGTGAGGAAAGACTGCCCCAGGCATACACGACAGAAAAATAAAAAGTGTTGGGGAAGCTTCTTTGAAAATGTAGCTTGCAAGCTAATCAAAATTCAAAGTACAGTACTTACACTAAACGTATTCTGCAAGTAATTGGATTGTATTATGCTATATATTTAGCTATAATTTTTATAAAAGACGAGACAACAGAGTTGCTATTGTTATCAGCTCAATGCACATAAATAAACATAATACAAATTTGTCAACAAATATGGAAAAAACACCATACCTGGTCAGTAAATTGTAAATGGATAATTAAAAGCTGTTTAGAATCGGCATGAATGCATTTACACAGGAATTATAATTGTATACTTGGGTCTGGGGATGGGACAGCAGACAAATATATTTAGATAATTCCAATAAAGCCGTTTTATATTGAAAAGAGAATTATCTTCAAGTTAATGTCTTAAACTGCCGATCTTGCTACTTTGCGAATGAATAGTGTTTTCGCTATGTTTTGGATTACATAGCTGCTTATAGCAGGATGGATTTTTAGTGCTGGAAAAAACAAAATCATTCTTAAAGTGATTCCAATGATATTGTGTCTCTGTGCCTTTATTGTTATAGCTGGGATGGTAACTATTCTTTAATATTGGGAATGATTTTTAGTATATCTTTACTGTTATCTTTATAGTTATCCTTGGTGTGAATGGGACTTTACGGACTGTTATTTGTCAATTTTTTTATTTTTATTTTTTATTTTATTAGTTAGGCTATGTTATGATTAATCACATCCAAAATAAAAGTTTTTGTGTGCATATTTGTATATATGTTGTATATAAGTATTATATATATATATATATATATATATATATATATATATATATATATATGTATGCATGCATGTATACATTTAAGAAAAATATTAATAATGTATTAAATATATTTATATATAATATAAATACGAATACGCATACATTTTGTACATATTTCCAAAATATATAGGGTATGTGCGTGTATTTACATATATAATAAATATTCACAGCACGCATACATATATAATGTAAACAAAAATGTTTTTTTTGGATGAAATCAATCATCTGACGTCACTACAAAAAACAATACATCCAATAATACACAATATTTGGTTCTACTGCCAGCCCCAAGTAGCAACGTTGCTTTTAGTTCCTCTCCAACACTACAGCAAACTAAATTAATGAAAACAAAAAGCGCACCCTAGCAAGAACGTAGCATGAAAAATGTACACTTACAGTCCCGGAGTTAAGATATTTTTTCTTCTTGCCTTTCTTCTTGGGGTTTATGACCTGAGCGGAGAAAATGAATGATTAGAATCATTTATGAGATAATGGAATTTGTATGAGACCGAATTAATGCACCATAATTGAGATTCATGCACTGTATGACAAACTACACCCCGGAGTTAAATTCAGGCTGTGTAGAAATTGCCTTTTTTAACGTGTTGACATTCGCCTATATATAATTGTATGTCCTCATAGCCTCTTTTAATGCCGTGCAACAAACATCTACTGGAAATTTTATAAGAATTAAGTAAAGAAATGGCTTAAATAAAAAAATATATCGTGCTGCTTTTTTTCGTTTTGAATTAATACACTGAATCGAATCGATTCCTTGCACTCTTAGTCCTCCAAACCACTACACCACCAGTGGAAATTATTAGTAGAACCATTAAGTTGGAACCAGAATTGCTAAAATCATTGCTCCGTTCCTATCTTTACTTATATATAAGTTCTCATGTGCGTATTTGTGCATG